>NW_024367016.1:0-2301 GCF_014805655.1 Passer montanus
GGGGAACTGGGATTGGGATGGGGAAAGTGAAATTGGGGATGGTTTTCCCTGTCAATTTTTCCTGGTGTTGATTTCTCCCGTTACTTTTCCCGCTGTTATTTCCCTCTGATGATGATTCCCCACTCTTTCTCCCATTGTTTATTCCCCGTTGTTTCCCATTTCCTGTTGTTTTTCCTGGTGTTTATTCCCCGTTGTTTCCCATTTCCTGTTGTTGTTTCTCCCATTTTTTATTCCCCGTCGTTTCCCATTTCCCGGTGTTTATTCCCTGGTGCTGATGATTTTTCCTGTTACTTTTCCTGGTGTTGATTTTTCCCGTTACCTTTCCCATTACTTTTCCCACTGTTCATTTTTCCCGCTGCTGATGATTTTTCCCGTTGTTTTTCCCATTGTTTATTCCCTGGTGCTGATGACTTTTCCTGTTACTTTTCCTGGTGCTGATTTTTCTTGGTGTTTCCCCCGTTGGTTTTTCCCGTCGTTTCCCATTTCCCATTATTTTTCCCGTTGTTTTTTCCCGTCGTTTCCCATTTCCCGTTGTTTTTCCCGTTGTTTTTTCCTGTTGTTTCCCATTTCCCGTTGTTTTTCCCGTTGTTTATTCCCGTTGTTTCCCATTTCCCATTATTTTTCCCCTTGTTTTTTCCCGTTGTTTCCCATTTCCCGTTATTTTTCCCGTTGTTTTTTCCCGTCGTTTCCCATTTCCCGTTATTTTTCCCGTTGTTTTTTCCCGTTGTTTCCCATTTCCCCGTTATTTTTCCCGTTGTTTTTCCCTGCTGCTGACGATTTCCCGTTGTTTTCCCTGTTGTTTTCCCCGTTGTTTTTCCCGTTGTTTTTCCCACTTTTTTTCCCTGCTGCTGACGATTCCCCGTTGTTTTCCCCGTTGTTTTCCCCGTTGTTTCCCATTTCCCGTTATTTTTCCCGTTGTTTATCCCTGCTGCTGACGATTCCCCGTTGTTTTCCCCGTTGTTTTTCCCGGTGCTGCTGCTGATCCCCCGGTGCCGGTGCCGGCTGCAGGCGCACGTTCGTGTTCGGGGCGGTGCTCAGCTCCCGGGATTTGGCCTTTTCCGACCCCACGGCCGACGGCCGAGGCTTCGCCGCGCGCTACTGCGGCCGCCACGACTTCCTGGTCTACAGCCCCCTGCCGGAGGGAGCGGCGCCGGGATCCGCTACACCGGGATCCGCACCCGGATCCGCACCGGGATCACTGGGATCTGCACTGCGATCAACACTGGGATCGGCACCCGGATCAACACTGGGATCGGCACCGGGATCTGCACCGGGATCAGCACCGGGATCCGCTACACCGGGATCTGCACTGGGATCCGCACCGGGATCAGCACCGGGATCATCAGGATCCGCACCGGGATCCGCTACACCAGGATCGGCACCGGGATCAGCACCGGGATCATCAGGATCCGCACCGGGATCCGCTACACCGGGATCGGCACCGGGATCAGCACCGGGATCATCAGGATCCGCACCGGGATCCGCTACACCGGGATCGGCACCGGGATCAGCACCGGGATCCGCACTGGGATCAACACTGGGATCGGCACCGGGATCTGCACCGGGATCAGCACCGGGATCCGCTACACCGGGATCTGCACGCTACACCGGGATCTGCGCTGGGATCCGCACCGGGATCAGCACCGGGATCATCAGGATCCGCACCGGGATCCGCTACACCAGGATCGGCACCGGGATCAGCACCGGGATCATCAGGATCCGCACCGGGATCCGCTACACCGGGATCGGCACCGGGATCAGCACCGGGATCCGCACTGGGATCAACACTGGGATCGGCACCGGGATCACTGGGATCTGCTACACCGGGATCAACACTGGGATCGGCACCGGGATCGGCACCGGGATCCGCTACACCGGGATCAACACTGGGATCAACACCAGGATTGGCATCTGGATCCACTACACCGGGATCAACATCGGGATCGGCACCAGGATCTGCACCGGGAGCCACACCGGGATCTGCACCGGGATCAGCAGGATCCACACCGGGATTGGCACCAGGAGCCACAGGACTGGGATCAACATCGGGATCAGCACCAGGATCAACACCAGGATCCACACTGGGATCAGCACCGGGATCCACGGCACCGGGGTCCGCAGGACCGCCGGGATCAGCACCGGGATCAGCACCGGGATCAGCAGGATCAGCAGCGGGATCCACACTGGAATCTGCACCGGGACCGGCGTGATCAGCACCGGGATCGGCGGGATTGGGATCGGGACCAGTGGGATTGGGATCAGCAGGATTGGGATCATTGGACTTGAAATCGGGATCATCGG
>NW_024367017.1:0-2300 GCF_014805655.1 Passer montanus
AGGGGGAGTTTGGGGGGAATTTTGGGGGGATTGGGGATTTTTATGGGGGGATTTGGGGCATTTGGGGTGGATTTTGGGGGGGTTTGGGAAGATTTGGGGAACTTTAGGGGGAGTTTGGGGTGATTTTGGGCTGATTTCAGGCTGATTTTGGGGGCGGATTTGGGTTTTTTTGGGGCTGATTTTGGGCTGATTATAGGGTTGATTTTGGGGGTGATTTTGGGGTTGATTTTGGGGGTGATTTTGGGTTTTTTGGGGTTGGTTTTGGGGCCAAATTTGGGGTTTTGTGGGCTGATTTTGGGGCTGATTTTGGGGGGATTTTGGGTCGATTTTAGGGGTGATTTTAGGGCTGATTTTGGGTTTTTTTGGGGCTGATTTTGGGGTCGATTTTCGGGTGATTTTGGGGCTGATTTTAGGGTTAATTTTGGGGGGCATGTGTGGGATTTTGGGGCTGATTTTGGGGTCGATTTTGGGGCCGATTTTGGGGGTGATTTGGGGTCGATTTTGGGGCTGATTTTGGGGTCAATTTTCGGGTGATTTTAGAGTTTTTTGGGGTGATTTTAGTGTTAATTTTGTGGGGCATATATGGGATTTTGGGGCTGATTTGGGGCCGATTTTGGGTCTGATTTTGGGTCCGATTTGGGGTTTTTTGCGGCTGATTTTGGGGCTGATTTGGGGTTTTTTGGGCCGATTTTAGGGCTGATTTTGGGGTGATTTTAGGGCTGATTTTGGGGTGATTTTAGGGCGGATTTTGGGGCCGATTTTGGGTCTGACTTGGGGTTTTTTGCGGCTGATTTTGGGGCTGATTTGGGGTTTTTTGGGGTGATTTTAGGGCTGATTTTGGGGTGATTTTAGGGCTGATTTTGGGTTATTTTAGGGCTGATTTTAGGGCTGATTTTAGGGCGGATTTTAGGGCCGATTTTGGGTCCGATTTGGGGTTTTTGGTGCCTCAGACCCCCCAAATTTCCCCGCAGGCCCCCCCGGACCTGGAGCGCATCGCGGCCTCCATGCGCGCCCTGGCGCTGCGCGGGGGCGGCGACGGCACCGAGATGTTCGGGGACCTCCCCCGGCCCCGCCTGCTGGCCGGGGACCCCCAGTGACCCCCCCAAACCCCCCCAAAAAAACGGGGACCCCCAAAACCCCCCAAACCCAACCCCACCCTGAAAAACCCCGAAAAAACCCCAAAATCCCCATTTCAAAGCCTTAAAATTCAGATTTTTTTCCCCCCCCATCGATTTTTGGGGGGGTTTGGAGCCCCCTCCCCCTAAAAAATGGGGGGGCAAAAATTTTGGGGGTTCAGCTCAAAATTTGGGGGGTTCAGCTCAAAATTTGGGGGGTTCAGCTCAAAAATTTGGGGGTTTCACGCAAAAATTTGGGGGTTTCACCTCAAAACTTGGGGATTTTACCCAAAAATTTGGGTTTCAGCTCAAAAATTTGGGGGTTTTTCCCTAAAATTTGGGGGTTTCACTTCAAAATTTGGGGGTTTTACCCAAAAAATTGGGGGTTTTCCCTAAAATTTGGGGGTTTCAGCTCAAAAATTTGGGGGTTTTCCCTAAAATTTGGGGGTTTCACCTCAAAATTTGGGATTTTGCCCAAAAATTTGGGGTTTTCAGCTCCAAATTTGGGGTTTTTTTACCCAAAAATTCAAAAAATTGGGTTTTTTTCCCTAAAATGTGGGGGTTTCGAGTCTCAGGGTCCCTCAGAATTTGGGGGGGGGTCCCCAAAAGCCGAGGAGCAGCTCAGCGACCCCTCCCCAAATTGGGGTCTCCCCAGGAATGGGGGAGGGGCGAGCCCGAATTTGGGGCGCCCCTCCCCCCCCACCAAGTGTCTTATTGGGGGGGTCCCGCCCCTCCCCCCCCGGCCTTGCACAGATTTGGGGACCCCTCCCCAAAAAGGGGGGTCCCCAGAGGGGGCGTGGCCTCTGAAAGGGGGCGGAGCCGCCCGGATTTTGATTGACAGCTCCGAGGCGCCGCCCCCGTTTTGTACCAGAGATGGGCGTGGCTTTGCTGAGGCCCCGCCCACTTTATTTTTTGTCCAAAGCTGATTGGGCGGCGCCCGCCGAGGCCACGCCCGCTTTGCCAATAAACTGACGTTCGCGGTTCGCGCGCTGATTGGTGGAGCGGCGGGAGGGGGCGTGGCTTGGGCGCCTTAAAGCGGCGACGCGCGGGAGAGGGGGGGCCGCGGGGGGGAATTAAAAGGGCAACGGCGCCCCCAAAATTCTGATTTTTTGGGGGCGCCCCGAAAAATTTTGGGGGTTCAAGGAGCGGAAAGAAATTTATTTTGGGGTGAAATGAGTTTATTTG
>NW_024367018.1:0-2289 GCF_014805655.1 Passer montanus
AAAAAAAAAAACTCAGAAGATTTCTTCTGAAATATTTATACTGTTTATTCATCAGTGCTACATAATACAAACTTGTGACGTGGCGTGTGTAATCTTTTTCCATCACATTATTTACATTTAAATCATGTTTTATGCAAGCTGGCATTCAGTTAAAGAGACTCCAACAACCCTGTGTATATATCTCTTGTGCCATTGAGTCTGGATATAGCCACATAGTTTTGGATTGCAAAAATAGTAACAAAACACTGGAGGTAGTTCACAGAGCATATTATTGAGGAAAGAAGTTAATTGTCTCTGTCAAGATGAAGAGAGATTAATTGTTTCACTAAGTCAAAGTGGAAGAGTCTATAAAAAGACACCTGAGGGGCAGAGCACACCATGCAGGAAGAGGAAGTGCATTACATACTGGATTACTAAGTGAACTGACCTCATCTGAATTGAAAAAAACAAGTTGTTTTTTTCTCTTCATCAGTAACCCCACACCCAAAACTAATACCAGGTGTGCTACTGATGGACTTAGCACTGTTCAGAAACGTAGGAATTACATTTGTGCAGATTACTAGAAATTCTGTGGCATTGTGTGAGTTCCCATTTTCTATAAAATCCCTCAGGAATGTGAAAAAGAAGCTTTACTGTTAAGCAAAATCAATTACTATGGAAAGCTTCACCACTACATCAAGCTTGAGAGCAGAGCTTGGGCACCAGGTTTAGCCATAGCACCCAAATCAATGTTGACTAATGAGAAATGAGAAACTAAAGCTTAGTAAAGAACCCAGAGGTTCCTTACCCAGAGCAGTCTGCAAAACACAGTTGCTGAACTCACATTAGTGTGACTTGTTAAGTGAAAAACAGGTTTGTTTTCCAGTTCAGGCCCCAGAACTTCATTAGAAGCATGAAGAAGTGAATGTCACTTCATAGAAGTAGTATCTGTTTTAACTAATTGACATCTCCCCAAAAAGAAGAAATTTCCATTGGGAGATTCCCCAACTAGCTCATCTGAGAAGAACTTTCTGTTTACTAGGTTGATCTTACAGGTCTTTGACTTCTGCTTCTGTGATTAATTAAAACAGCAAAGACATAGCAAGTCACCCTTATTCATAGTGAGGAATGTAAATTGTCACACAATCACAGATAGTTTCATCCCTGCAGGGTGTGAAAACTCAGTGGCAAAATACCAAATAGCATGAAGTCATAGGTATTAAGCAATCAGCTCTTATGTCTTCTAGTTTGGTCTCAAAACAAAGACAGGAAGGAAAGAAAGGGGCACACACACACACAAAAAAAAATCTAACTCAATGCAAAACATTTAAAATTATTTTAGAAAAAAGGAATGACTATTATTGCCTTATAATCTAGTGATACTCTCCTAAAGGAAAACATCACCTCCTCACTTTGGCTGGCATGAAAAGAGCAATCCTGCCTCCTGACACGCTGCACATTTGAACTACCCTTGAAAATATGTATTTAGGAAAAAATAGTTTATTTATTTTGAATTCTAGGTTAGAATTCAAATGAAATCTTCAAAGGGAGCATAAGGACATTCAAACCTGTGAAATTCTCGTTTTCTGTTTAAGCAATTAAATAGATGCAGCAATTCACAAGTTCTAATGCCTAAACATCCATGTGCACAGAGACACAGTTCTCAGACACAGCTTCTGCTTGGGCTCACCTGTAATTTGTATGATTGGTGCAGTGAATGTGTGCATCAATACCCATCTGGGATTTGTTTACTGGGTAAAAACATGCTCCTCACAGAAACCTTAACAAGAGTTTGTCTTCAGATCGATATCTGGATCCATCTGTGGACATTATCATAAATAAGAATCTCTATCTGCTTATTAGAATTTAATATCAAATTCCCTCTTTGGCAGAAGTGGCATTCAAATCTATGATTCACATTGCTCCAGACCTTTTTTAATGAAAATACAAGTCCTAAGTACACTGTCAGATGCATGCCTCCATATTAGTCTTCATTACTATTATTATTCTTTTTCAGTGTTTCCTGCATTTTCTACTTCCTCTTATCCCTGTGAAGTTTTTTTTCATTAATACTTTTCAAACCAGTGAGTGCAGGTCTTCAGCCACTTTCACCTGCAAAACCTAATGGAGGCACCCTCTACAAATTTGACAATTTCTCTTACAGGCAACTTTTCAGCTTTCCATTCTGATTCATCAGCATCCTCTACTATCACAGCTCTTTGTTCTTTCTACACATCCATGAAAATCCAAATCACAGATATGATAACTGAATTCAAGTTTTTGCTGATATTTCATAAAAACAAAACCAAA
>NW_024367019.1:0-2285 GCF_014805655.1 Passer montanus
CCCACCCGAAATTCCCCAAAATTCGCCGGAATTGGGAAAAAATAAAAAAAAAATTAAAAATTCCGAGGTTGGAACAGGTGGGTGGGGGGGGGCAGCGCCTGCCCGGATTCCGCCCGAAAACCCCGAAATTCCCCCAAAATCCCCCCCGAAACCCCGAGTTCCCCCTTTTCCCCGGATTTCCCCCCAAAATTCCTCAATTTCCCCCCAAAAAAATCCCAATTTCCACAAAATTTTCCTTTTTTTCCCCGAATTTTCCCTTTTTTCCCCCCGAAATTTCCCATTTTCCCCCCGAAATTTCCCCTTTTCCACCCGAAATTCCTCATTTTTTTTCCCAAAAATTCCTCATTTTCCCCCGACTTTCCCCCCAAATTCCTGATTTTCAAAAAATTTACCCATTTTCCCCCAAATTTCCTTTTTTCCCCCAAAAAAATTTCCCATTTTCCCCCCGAAATTCCTCATTTTCCCCCGACTTTCCCCCCAAATTCCTGATTTTCAAAAAATTTACCCATTTTCCCCCAAATTTCCTTTTTTCCCCCAAAAAAATTTCCCATTTTCCCCCCGAAATTCCTCATTTTCTTCCCAAAATTCTTCATTTTCCCCCCGTTTTTCCGGGATTTTCCCCCCAAAATTCCTGATTTTCCAAAAAAAAAAAATCCCCATTTTTCCCCAAAATTCCCCTTTTTCCTCCCAAAATTCCTCAGTTTCTTCCCAAAATTCCCCATTTTTCCGAATCTTCCCCCACAAATTCCTCATTTTCTCCCCAAATTTACCTTTTTCCTCCAAAAATTCCCCTTTTTCTCCCTGAAATTCCCCATTTCCCCCCAAAATTCCCCTTTTTCCTCCCGAAATTTCCAATTTTCCCCCCAAAATTCCCCCAAATCCCCTCAAATTCCCCAAATTTTCCCCTCATTTCCCCCAAATTCCCCAAAATTCCCCCAAATTTCCCCAATTCCTCCCCAGATTCCACCAAAATTCCTCAGATTTCCTCCCAAAATCCCCCAAATTCCCCAGAATTTTCCCCAAATCCCCCAAATTCCCCCCAATTTCCCCTGAAATTCCTGAAATTCTCCCAGATTTTCTCCCAAATTTCTCATTTTCTCCCCCGAAGGCCTCAAATTCTCCCGAATTCTCCCCAAATTTCCCTCAATTCCCACAAATCTCCCACGTTCGGGCTGAAATTCCCAAAATTCTCCCAAATTTCGTCGCTTCCTCCTCAAAATTCCCCCAAATCCCCACAAATTCTCCGCATTTTGGCCCAAAATCCCCAAATTCCTGCAGATTTCCTGAATTTTCCCCACGAATTCCCCCAAATTCCCCAAAATCTCCCCAAAATTTCCCCCGAATTCCTTCAGTTCCTTCAAATCTCCCCCTAAATTGACAAAATTTCCCCAAAACCCCCAAAATTTCCCCCGAATTTCCCTCAAATCTCCCAATCCCCAAAAATCTCCCCCGGAATTTCCCAAATTCCTGCGATTTCCCCCCAAAATTCTGCCCCAAATCCCAGAAATTCCCCCAAATCCTCCTCAAAATTCCCCCAAATCCCCACAAATTCTCCACATTTTGGCCCAAAATCCCCAAATTCCTGCAGATTCCCCGATTTTTCCCCACAAATTCCCCAAAATCTCCCCAAAATTTCCCCCGAATTCCTTCAGTTCCTTCAAATCTCCCCCTAAATTCCCAAAATTTCCCCAAAACCCCCAAAATTTCCCCCGAATTTCCCTCAAATCTCCCAATCCCCAAAAATCTCCCCCGGAATTTCCCAAATTCCTGCGATTTCCCCCCAAAATTCTGCCCCAAATCCCAGAAATTCCCCCAAATTCCCCCTTTTTTCCCTCCCCCCCCTCGGAAAAATCGGATTTGTCCGAAATCCCGGATTTTCCCCCAAATCCGCCGCTTCTCAAATCCCCTGGAAAAAAAAAACAAAAAAAACACAAAACCACCAAAAATCCGCATTTTTCAGAGCAAAAAAAAGGCAGGATTTGGGTCTGTGGTGCTAAAAAAGGGAATTTTGGGGGAAATTCCCGGGAATTTGGGATCGCCCGGGGTCAGGAATTTTGGGAGCTCGGGGTCAAAATCCGGGGGAAAATCCGGGAAAATCGGGAAAATCCTCGGGGCGAGGGAAAATCCCCGAAACTGGGGCGAATCCAGGGGGATTTGGGGAAATCCCCGCGCGGCTCGGGGGTTAATGAGGGGATTAATGAGGGGATTAATGAGGGGGCAGCGAGGGCGTTAATTGGATTAATTGGGGGGGAGGAGCAGGGGGGAGAAATGGGGCAGAAATGGGG
>NW_024367020.1:0-2684 GCF_014805655.1 Passer montanus
GGACACCATTGGGGGGTGTTGGGCACCAATGGGTGGCACGGGGCACCAATGGGGGGCATTGGGTGTCAGTGGGGGCGTTGGGCACCAATGGGTGGCACTGGGCACCATTGGGGACGTTGGGCACCATTGGGTGGCACTGGGCACCATTGGGGACGTTGGGCACCATCGGGGAGGGTTGGTGCTCAGGGGACTCGCAGGGACAGGTGGCTCCCAGTGGATTCAGTGGCTCCCAAGGGATCCAGCCGATCCCAGAGCTCCCACCAGGCTCCCAGGGGACAATGGACAATGGGACAATGGACAATGGGACAATGGGACAACGGACAATGGGACAATGGACAATCCCAAGGGATCCCAGAGCTCCCACCAGGCTCCCAGTGGCTCCACCTTCCCAACACCTCAACGTGTTCCCAAAACCTCCACCATTCCCAAATCCACCATTCCCAAACCTACCATCCCCACCACCTCCACCATTCCCAGTATCTCCACCATTCCCAAACCCACCATTTCCACCACTTCCACCAGTTCCCAAAATCACCATTCCCAAGACATCCACCATTCCCAAACCCACCATTCCCAAACCCACCATTCCCAGTATCTCCACCATTCCCAAACCCACCATCCCCACCATCTCCACCATTCCCACCACCTCCACCATTCCCAAACCCACCATCCCCACCATCTCCACCATTCCCACCATTCCCACCACCTCCACCATTCCCACGACTCCCCCATCCCGATTTGGGGCACGGCCGCCCCGGGAAGCCGCGGGGCCGCTGCGGTGGGACGCGGTGGGATCTGGTGGATCCCGTCCCCACCTTGCAGATGTGATCCCTGAGGATGGGCTGGTACTGGGAGCCGCGGATCTGCCGCTGGAACCACGACTGGGGCTCGCCGTTGTAGGAGATCTCCAGCGCCGAGGCGCCGTTGCGGATCTCGGGCAGGTCCGACATCGTGTCCCGCACCGTGATGGTGCGGAACGGGCCCGAGTACGTCCTGCGGGGAGAGATTCCCGACTCGGAACTCCCGGCTTGGAACCCCAACTCGGAATTCCCAACTTGGAACTCCCAACTTGGAGCTCCCAACTCTGAACTCCCAACACCAAAATCCCCAACTCAGAATTCCCAACTTGGAACCCCAACTTGGAACTCCCCACTTGGAACTCCCAACTCGGAATTCCCAACTTGGAATTCCCAACTCGGAATTCCCAACTTGGAACTCCCAACTTGGAATTCCCAACTCGGAACTCCCAACTTGGAACTCCCAACTCGGAATTCCCAACTTGGAACTCCCAACTCGGAATTCCCAACTCGGAACTCCCAACTTGGAACTCCCAACTCGGAATTCCCAACTTGGAACTCCCAACTTGGAATTCCCAACTTGGAACTCCCAACCTGGAATTCCCAACCGGGAACTCCTAACTTGGAGCTCCCATCTCGGAATCCCCAAGTGCCGAATTGCCACACCAGAATTCCCAACACGAAATTCCCGACTCGGAACGGCCAAACTGGAATCCCCACCACAAAATTCCCAACACAGAATTCCCAAACAGGAATCCCCAAGTGCCGAATTGCCAAACCGGAATTCCCGACACGAAATTCCCGACTCGGAATGGCCAAACTGGAATTCCCAACATGAAATTCCCGAGTCGGAATTGCCAAACCGGAACTCCCGACAGGAAATTCCCAACTCAGAACTGCCAAAGCGGAATTCCCGACAGGAAATTCCCGACTCGGAACGGCCAAAGCGGAATTCCCGACAGGAAATTCCCGACTCGGAACGGCCAAACCGGAATTCCCGACATGAAATTCACAACTCAGAACTGCCAAAGCGGAATTCCCGACAGGAAATTCCCGACTCGGAACTGCCAAACCGGAATTCCCGACAGGAAATTCCCGACTCGGAACGGCCAAAGCGGAATTCCCGACAGGAAATTCCCGACTCGGAACGGCCAAAGTGGAATTCCCGACGGGAAATTCCCGACTCGGAACGGCCAAAGCGGAATTCCCGACAGGAAATTCCCGACTCGGAACGGCCAAAGCGGCGTTCCCGGCTCCGGGCTCTCACCGGGTGATGTTGCTGACGAACTTCTTGTCGTCCACCACGACGCTGAGCTGGCAGGCGCGGGGCGCGAACACGTGCAGGGGCTCGGGGAACATGGGCAGCTTCTCGCCCGGCGCCGCCGCCAGCACGATGGCGCGGCGCCGCGTCTGCGCCACGCCGTACTGCCCGGCCTGCGGGGACAACCGCGCCGGGACGTCACCGAGCGGGCACGGGGACAGGGCCACCAGGGGACAGATCTGTCCTGGGAGGGACAGGTCTGTCCTTGGAGGGACAGTTCCTGGGGGAACTGTGGTGGCCATGGCCATGTGGAATCCTCATGGAGATGGGAATGTCCCCAGAGCCACCCAAGGGGACAGTTCTGCCTTTGAGGGACAGTTCCTGGAGGAACTGTGGTGGCCATGGCCATGTGGAGCCCTCATGGAGGTGGGAATGTCCCCAGAGCCACCAGAGGGGACAGTTCTGTCCTTGGAGGGACAGTTCTGCCCTTGGAGGGACAGTTCTGCCTTTGAGGGACAGTTCCTGGAGGAACTGTGGTGGCCATGGCCATGTGGAGCCCTCATGGAGGTGGGAATGTCCCCAGAGCCACCAGAGGGGACAGTTCTGTCCTTGGAGGGACAGTTCTG
>NW_024367020.1:3417-4205 GCF_014805655.1 Passer montanus
TACCCATTTTCTGCCCCTTTTCCAGCCCCTACCCCACTTCTTTTCCACCCCATTTTCTGCCACTTTTTTTACCCATTTTTCTGCCCCTTTTTACCCATTTTCTGCCCCATTTTACCCTTTTCTGCCCCTTTTTTACCCATTTTCTGCCCCTTTTCCAGCCCTTACCCCACTTCTTTTCCACCCCATTTTTCTGCCCCTTTTTTACCCATTTTCTGCTGCCCTTACCCCACTTTCTCCCTGCCCCTTTTCCAGCCCTTACCCCACTTCTTTTCCACCCCATTTTTCTGCCCCTTTTTTACCCATTTTCTGCTGCCCTTAACCCATTTTCTGCCCCATTTTACCCATTTCTGCCCCTTTTTTACCCATTTTCTGCCCCCCTTTACCCATTTTTCTGCCCCATTTTACCCATTTTCTGCCCCTTTTCTACCCATTTTCTGCCCTTTTTCCAGCCCTTACCCCACCTCTTTTCCACTCCATTTTTCTGCCCCTTTTTTACCACTTTTACCCATTTTCTGCCACCCTTAACCCATCTTCTGCCACTTTTTTACCAATTTTCTGCCCCATTTTACCATTTTCCTGTCCCATTTTCTGCCCCATTTCCACCTCTTTTCCACCCCATTTTTCTGCCCCCTTTTTACCCCTTTTCCACTCTTTTTTCTGCCCTTTTTCCTGTCTTTTCCCACCCTTTCCTGCCCCTTTTCCCATCCCTTTCCCACCCATTTTCCAGCCCTTTTCCCACCTTTTTCCACCCCTTCCTGCCCCTTTTCCCACCTTTTTCCACCCATTTT
>NW_024367021.1:0-2284 GCF_014805655.1 Passer montanus
GACGCCCCTCCCCCCCCACCGGAGCCCCTCCCCCCACGGTAAGAGGCGGAGCTTCGTCGATATGCAAATGAGCGCTAATCGAGGGGGGCTGGGACCCCTCATTAGGGATGCGGAGCTAATTAGGGATGCTAATTAGCCACTGTAAACAGTGACTGGGGGTTGTATTGCTAATTTGCATGATTAATTGTGCTAATTAGCGTGTTTAGTGCTGATCATTAGCATAATTAATTGGCTAGCGGAGGCCGTAGAGCGGTGTTAATTGACTGGATTGTATGCTAATTAACCCTTAATTAACGGGCAGGTTAATTAATTAGCACTCATTAGGAACAGTCCCTGAGATTGGGGCTAATTAGCATTAACTGCAGGGAGTGTTAATTACGTTAATTACCCCGCCTGGCGCTAACGAGGGCTGGCTAATTGCCCTAATTACCGGGGGCGGGGCTAACGAGCAGCGAGCTGGACTCGCCCTGCTTATGCTAATGAGATGCTAATGAGATGCTAATGAGGGTTCAGAGGGGGAGCCGGGGGGGTCCCGGGAGGTTTTGGGGTGGTGGGGGTGATTTTGGTGGGTTTTGGGGGTGTATTTGGTGATTTTGGTTTTTTTACATTTTTGGGTGATTTTTTTGGGAATTCCAGGAAATCCTGGTGATCTTTTGGAGGTTCCAAGAGGTTTTGATGAATTTTTTGGGGGATTTTTTTGGGTTTTGGTGAATTTTTTTACATTTTTGGGTGATTTTTTTGGGAATTCCAGGAAATCCTGGTGATCTTTTGGAGCTTCCAAGAGGTTTTGATGAATTTTTTTGGGGATTTTTGTCATTTTTTGAGTGGTTCCAGGAGATCTTTTGGAGGGTTTTTGGAGATTTTTGGGGGTTCCAGGGGGTTTTTGGGCGTTTTGGTGATTTTTTGGAGTTCCTGGTGATTTTTTTAGGTGCTTCCAGGAGGTTTTGGTGCTTTTTTTTAGAATTTTTTTGTGGTTTTTGGGGTGTTTTTGGTGATTCTTAGAGTTTTTAGTGATTTTTTTTTTGTGGTTTTGATGATTTGTTTGGAGATTTTTGTCATTTTTTGGGTGCTTCCAGGAGGTTTTGGGGATTTTTGGAGTTTTTTTGAGGTTTTGGGTTATTCCAGGTGGTTTTTGGGGGATTTTTTGGGTGGCTCCAGGTGGATTTGGGGATTTTTTTTGTATTTTTGGTGATTTTTTTTAGGTGGCTCCAGGAGGTTTTGGGGATTTTTGAGTTTTTGGTGCTTTTTGAGTTTTTGGTGATTTTTTGGTTGGTTCCAGGAGGTTTTGGGGATTTTTTGGAGTTTTCTGTTATTTTTGGGGTGGTTCCAGGTGGGTTTTAGAAGTTTTTTGTCACTTTTGGGTGTTCCAGGTAATTTTTGGTGGTTTCAGTTATTTTTGATGATTCCAGCTGATTTTTGGTGATTTTTGGGTGGTTCTGGTGGGTGGTTGGGTGGTTTCAGTTCTATTTTGGGCAATTCCAGCTGTTGGTTTTGGGTCATTCCAGCTGGTTTGGGTGGTTTTTGTTCCATTTTGGGTGTTTTCATTCCATTTTGGGTGGTTTTAGTCCTATTTTGGGTGGTTTTAGTTCTATTTTGGGCAATTCCAGCTGTTGTTTTTGGGTCATTCCAGCTGGTTTGGGTGTTTTCATTCCATTTTGGGTGGTTTTAGTCCTATTTTGGGTGGTTTTAGTTCCATTTTGGGTGGTTTTATTCCTATTTTGGGTGTTTTTCATTCCATTTTGGGTGGTTTCAGTTCCATTTTGGGTGGTTTTCATTCCATTTTGGGTGGTTTTAGCTCCATTTTGTGTCATTCCATCTGGTTTTGGTTGGTTTGAGTCCTATTTTGTTTGGTTTTATTCCTATTTTGGGTGGTTTTCATTCCATTTTGGGTGGGTTTAGTTCCATTTTGGGTGGTTCTAGTTCCATTTTGGGTGTTTTCATTCCATTTTGGGTGTTTTCATTCCATTTTGGGTGGGTTTAGTTCCATTTTGGGTGGCTTTAGTTCCATTTTGGGTCATTCCAGCTGGTTTTGGGTGGTTTTTGTTCTGTTTTGGGTGGTTTTACTTCTATTTTGGGTCATTCTATCTGGTTTTGGGTGGTTTTAGTCCTATTTTGGGGTTCTTTAGTCCTATTTTGGGTGTTTTTCATTCCATTTTGGGTGGGTTTAGTTCCATTTTGGGTGGTTTTAGCTCTATTTTGGGTGGTTTTAGCTCTATTTTGGGTGGCTTTAGTTCCATTTTGGGCTCATTCCACCCGGTTTTGGGTGGTTTTAGTTCCATTTTGG
>NW_024367022.1:0-2280 GCF_014805655.1 Passer montanus
GTTCTGGGTGAGTTCTGGGCCAGTTCTGGATTAGTTTTGGGTCATTTTGGGTGAGTTTTGGATCATTTTGGGTCATTTTGGGTGAGTTCTGGGCCAGTTCTGGGTAAGTTTTGGATCATTTTGGGTGAGTTTTGGGTCAGTTCTGGATCACTTCTGGGTGAGTTCTGGGCACCTTCGAGTCAGTTCTGGGTGAGTTTTGGGTCACTTTGAGTGAGTTTTGGATCAGTTCTGGGTGAGGTTTTGGTCATTTTCGGTGAGTTTTGGGTCATTTTGGGTGAGTTCTGGGCCAGTTCTGGGTAAGTTTTGGATCATTTTGGGTGAGTTTTGGGTCAGTTCTGGATGAGTTCTGGGCCAGTTCTGGGTAAGTTTTGGATCATTTTGGGGGAGTTTTGGGTCAGTTCTGGATGAGTTCTGGGCCAGTTCTGGGTAAGTTTTGGATCATTTTGGGGGAGTTTTGGGTCAGTTCTGGATGAGTTCTGGGCCAGTTCTGGGTAAGTTTTGGATCATTTTGGGGGAGTTTTGGGTCAGTTCTGGATGAGTTCTGGGCCAGTTCTGGTTCAATTCTGGGCAAGTTCTGGATCAGTTCTTGTTGAGTTTTGGGTCACTTTGAGTGAGTTTTGGATCAGTTCTGGGTGAGTTTTGGATCATTTATGGGTGAGTTCTGGATCAGTTCTGGGTCATTTGGGGTGAGTTTTGGGTCAGTTCTGGATGAGTTCTGGGCCAGTTCTGGATCAATTCTGGGCAAGTTCTGGATCAGTTCTTGTTGAGTTTTGGATCATTTTGGATCATTTTGCATGAGTTCTGGGCCAGTTCTTGTTGAGTTTTGGGTCACTTTGGGTGAGTTTTGGGCCAGTTCTGGGTGAGTTTTGGGTCAATTCTGGGTGAGTTTTGGGTCATTTTGGGTGAGTTCTGGATCACTTCTGGGTGAGTTCTGGGCACCTTCGAGTCAGTTCTGGGTGAGTTTTGGGTCACTTTGAGTGAGTTTTGGATCAGTTCTGGGTGAGGTTTTGGTCATTTTCGGTGAGTTTTGGGTCATTTTGGGTGAGTTCTGGATCACTTCTGGGTGAGTTCTGGGCACCTTCGAGTCAGTTCTGGGTGAGTTTTGGGTCACTTTGAGTGAGTTTTGGATCAGTTCTGGGTGAGGTTTTGGTCATTTTCGGTGAGTTTTGGGTCATTTTGGGTGAGTTCTGGATCAGTTCTGGGCCAGTTCTGGGCCAGTTCTGGGTGAGTTCTGGATAATTTTGGGTCATTTTGGGTCAGTTCTGGGTCAGTTCTGGGTCATTTTGCGTGAGTTTTGGATAATTTTGGGTCATTTTGGGTGAGTTCTGGATCAGTTCTGGGTGAGTTCTGGATCAGTTCTTGTTGAGTTTTGGATCATTTGGGGTTGTTTTGGGTCAGTCCTGGTTGAGTTTTGGATCATTTTGGGTCATTTTGGGCGAGTTTTGGATCATTTTGGGTTAGTTCTGGGCCAGTTCTGGGCACCTTTGGGCCAGTCCTGGGTGCGTTTTGGATCATTTTGGGTCATTTTGGGTGAGTTTTGAGTCAGTTCTGGGTGAGTTTTGGGTCATTTTGGGTGCGTTTTGGGTCATTTTGGGTGAGTTTTGGGTCAGGTCTGGGTGAGTTTTGGGTCAATTCTGGGTAAGTTTTGGGTCATTTTGGGTGAGTTTTGGATAATTTTTGGTCATTTTGGGTGAGTTCTGGGCCAGTTCTGGATCAGTTCTGGGTGAGTTTTGGATCATTTTGGGCGAGTTTTGGGTCATTTTGGGTGAGTTCTGGGTGAGTTTTGGGTCAGTTCTTGTTGAGTTTTGGGTCATTTTGGGTGAGTTCTGGGCGAGTTTTGGGTCAGTTCTTGTTGAGTTTTGGGTCATTTTGGGTGAGTTTTGGGTCAGTTCTGGGCGAGTTTTGGGTCAGTTCTGGGGGAGTTTTGGGTAATTTTGGGTGAGTTATGGCCCAGTTCTGAGTGAGTTCTGGGTGAGTTTTGGGTCATTTTGGGTCCTTCTGGGTGATTTTGGCGCTGTCGCCCCGCCCAGGCTGCTGGAGGCCGACTCCAAGTCGATGCGCTCGGTGAACGGCTCGCGGCGCAACAGCGGCTCCTCGCTGGTGTCCAGCTCCTCGGCCTCGTCCAACCTCGGCCACCTGGAGGAGGACACCTGGATCCTCTGGGGCCGCATCGTCAACGAGTGGGACGAGTGGAGGAAGAAGAAGGAGAAGCTGCTCAAGGTGCTTTGGGGTGGAATTGTCCCAATTCCTCGGGTTTTTGTGTCGGTTTGTCCAATTTGT
>NW_024367023.1:0-2280 GCF_014805655.1 Passer montanus
ATTTTGGGGAATTTTGGGGGGTTTTGGGGGTTCCTGGGTGCTGGGGGGGTCCCAGATTTGGATTTTTTTCCCCAAAAAGTCAAGCAGGTGTTCAAGGACCTGGAGTTTTTGGGGTGGTACACGACGGGGGGGCCCCCCGAGCCCGCCGACATCCACGTGCACAAACAGGTCTGGATTGGGGGGAATTTGGGGAATTTGGGGGATTTGGGTGGATTTTGGGGGAATTTGGGAATTTTGAGGGGATTTTGGGGGGGTTCGGGTGGGATTATGGGGAATTTTGGGGGAGTTTGAGGGGATTTTGGGGAATTTGGGGGTAATTTGGAAGGATTTGGGGGAAATTTTTGGGAATTTGAGGGGATTTTGGGAGAGTTTGGGGGGATTTTTGGGGAATTGGGAGAGATTTTGGGGCATTTTGGGGGGGATTTGGAAGGATTTGGGGGAAATTTTGGGAATTTGAGGGGATTTTAGGGAGCTTGGAAGGATTTCAGGGGATTTGTGGGAATTTTGGGGGAGTTTGGAGGTCTTGGAGGGATTTTGGGGGGCAGTTTGGGGATTTTGGAATCATTTTGGGGGAAATTTTGGGGAAGTTTGGGGGGGAATTTGGAAGGATTTTGGGAAGATTTTGGAGAATTTTTTGGATTTTGGGGATTTTTGGGAATTCTGGGGGGAATTGAGGGAGTTTGAGGGGATTTGGGGGGGGTTTAAAGAGATCTGAGAGGGATTTTGGGGGGCAGTTTGGGGATTTTGGAATCATTTTGGGGGAAATTTTGGGGAAGTTTGGGGGGAATTTGGAAGGATTTCAGAAAGATTTTGGAGAATTTTTTTGATTTTGGGGATTTTTGGGAATTCTGGGGGGAATTGAGGGAGTTTGAGGGGATTTGGGGGGATTTTAAAGAGATCTGAGAGGGATTTTGGGGGAATTTGGGGGAATTTGGAAGGATTTTGAGGGGATTTTGGGGGAATTTTAGGGATTTTGGGAGGTCCTGTAACATTTGGGGGAGGTTTGAGAGAAAATTTTGGGAATTCTGGGGAAGTTTCTGAGGATTTTGGGGGGTCCTGGGAGGGAAATTTTGAAATTCTGGGAGGATTTTTAGGGGATTTTGGGGCTTTTTATGGGGATTTTGGGCTCCTGATCTGATTTTTTGGGGAGTCCTTGGGAATCTTTGGGATCCTGAAGGAATTTTGGGAGAATTCTGAGAAAATTTTGCCTCCCCTGCTGCATTTTTGGGATATTTTGGGACATTTGGGGTTATTTCAGTCCCCTTTAAGTGAATTTTTTCCCATTTTTTATTCATTTTTTCCCTTATTTCCACTGAAATTTTGGGTTTTGTTAATTTTGGGGAATATTTCACCAATCCCAGCTGAATTTGGGACCCTTTTGGGATTTTTTGGGGGGTCCTCACCCCAAATTTTACCCCTTCCTTTGGAAGGATTTTGAGGGGATTTTGGGGGAATTTTAGGGATTTTGGGAGGTCCTGTAACATTTGGGGGAGGTTTGAGAGAAAATTTTGGGAATTCTGGGGAAGTTTCTGAGGATTTTGGGGGGTCCTGGGAGGGAAATTTTGGAATTCTGGGAGGATTTTTTAGGGAATTTTGGGGCTTTTTGTGGGGGATTTTGGGCTCCTGATCTGATTTTTTTGGGAGTTCTTGGGAATCTTTGGGATCCTGAAGGAATTTTGGGAGAATTCTGAGAAAATTTTGCCTCCCCTGCTGCATTTTTGGGATATTTTGGGACATTTGGGGTTATTTCAGTCCCCTTTAAGTGAATTTTTTCCCATTTTTATTCATTTTTTCCCTTATTTCCACTGAAATTTTGGGTTTTGTTAATTTTGGGGAATATTTCACCAATCCCAGCTGAATTTGGGACCCTTTTGGGATTTTTTGGGGGGTCCTCACCCCAAATTTTACCCCTTCCCCCCCAGGTGTGTGAGATCATCGAGAGCCCCCTGTTCCTGAAGCTCAACCCCATGACCAAGCACACCGACGTGAGTTTGGGCCAAAAACCCCCAGATTTGGGCAAAAAACAACACATTTGGGGAAAATCCCCAATTTTGGGGCTTTCCTGCGTTTCTGGGAGCCCCAAAATTGGGTCTGACCCCTCCCCCCCCCCAGCTCCCCGTGAGCGTCTTCGAGTCCGTCATCGACATCATCAACGGCGAGGTGAATTTGGGGGGATTTGGGGGAAATGTGGGGATTTTGGGGGAATTTGAGGGATTTTTTGGGGCATTTGGGGAAAATTTGGGGGGTTTTTGTGGGGATTTTGGGGGAATTTGGGGGATT
>NW_024367024.1:0-4202 GCF_014805655.1 Passer montanus
GGCAGATTTGGGGTCCCTGGGGCAGATTTCGGGGCAGTTTGGGGCAGATTTGGGTGATTTTGGGTCAGACTTTGGATCACTTTTTGGGTCAGTTTTTGGGTCACATTTTGGGATTTTTGGGTCACATTTTGGGTCAGTTTTTGGTTCATTTTTGGGTCATTTTTGGGTCATTTTTTGAGTAATTTTGGGTGATTTTGGTCCATTTTGGGTCATTTTTGTCCAGTTTTGGGTCATTTTTTGGGTCATTTTTGCTCAGTTTTGGTTCATTTTTGGTTCATTTTTGGGGTCCCATTTTGGGTCCCATTTTAGGTGATTTTTGGGTGATTTTGGTCATTTTTGGCCAGTTTGGGGTCAGATTTGGGTCAGTTTGGGGTCAGTTTTGGGTCAGTTTCTGGATCAGTTTCTGGGTCAGATTTGGGGTCAGTTTTGGGCTCATTTTTGGGTCATTTTTGGTCAGATTTGGGTCAGTTTCTGGGTCAGTGTTTTTGGGTCAGATTTGCGGTCAGTTTCGGGCTCATTTTTGGCCATTTCTGGCCAGTTTTGGGTCAGTTTCTGGGTCAGGTTTGGGGTCATTTTTGGGTCATTTTGGGTCATTTTTGGCCAGTTTTGGGCCAGTTGTTTGGGTCAGGTTTGGGGTCAGTCTGGGCTCATTTTTGGGTCATTTTGGGTCATTTTTGGCCAGTTTTGGGTCAGTTGTTTGGGTCAGGTTTGGGGTCAGTTTGGGGTCAGGTTTGAGGTCAGTTTTTGGGTCAGTTTGGGGTCATTTTTGGGTCATTTTGGGTCATTTTGGGTCATTTCTGGCCACTTTTGGGTCAGTTTGGGGTCAGTTTCTGGGTCAGATTTGGGTCAGTTTGGGGTCAGTCTGGGCTCATTTTTGGGTCATTTTGGGTCATTTTGGGCCATTTCTGGCCAGTTTCTGGGTCAGTTTTTTGGGTCAGATTTGGGGTCAGTTTTGGGCTCATTTTTGGGTGATTTTGGGGCCATTTCTGGCCACTTTTGGGTCAGATTTGGGGTCAGTTTTGGGCTCATTTTTGGGTGATTTTGGGGCCATTTCTGGCCACTTTTGGGTCAGATTTGGGGTCAGTTTTTGGGTCAGTTTGGGTCAGGTTTGGGGTCAATCTGGGGTCAGTTTCGGGCTCATTTTTGGGTCATTTTGGGTCGTTTTTGGCCAGTTTGGGGTCAGTTTCTGGGTCAGTTGTTTGGGGTCAGGTTTGGGGTCAGTTTTGGGCTCATTTTTGGGTCATTGTGGGCTCATTTTTGGGTGCTTTTGGTCATTTCTGGCCAGTTTTGGGTCAGTTTGGGGTCAGTTTTGGGCTCATTTTTGGGTCATTTTGGGGCGTTTTTGGCCAGTTTGGGGTCAGTTTCTGGGTCAGGTTTGGGGACAGTCTGGGCTCATTTTTGGGTCATTTTGGGCTCATTTTTGGGTGCTTTTGGTCATTTCTGGCCAGTTTTGGGTCAGTTTGGGGTCAGTTTTGGGTCAGTTTTGGGCTCATTTTGGGGTCATTTTGGGTCATTTTTGGCCAGTTTTGGGTCAGTTTTTGGGTCAGGTTTGGGGTCAGTCTGGGCTCATTTTTGGGTCAGATTTGGGTCAGATTTGGGTCAGTCTGGGCTCATTTTTGGGTCAGATTTGGGTCAGATTTGGGTCAGTTTGGGGTCAGTTTCTGGGTCAGTTTTTTGGGTCAGTTTGGGGTCAGTTTTGGGTCAGTTTTGGGTCATTTTGGGTCATTTTTGGCCACTTTTGGGTCAGTTGTTTGGGTCAGGTTTGGGGTCAGTCTGGGCTCATTTTTGGGTCATTTTGGGTCATTTTTGGCCAGTTTTGGGTCAGTTTCTGGGCCAGTTTTGGGTCATTTTTGGCCAGTTTTGGGTCAGTTTTTTGGGTCAAATTCGCCCCAAATTCCCCCATTTTCACCCAAAAATTTCCCAAATTTGCCCCAAATTTTGCCCCAAATTCCCCGTTTTCACCCCAAAATTCCCCAAATTTGCCCCAAATTCCCCATTTTCACCCAAAAATGTCCCAAATTTTGCCCCAAATTCCCCCATTTTCATCCAAAAATTTCCCAAATTTGCCCCAAATTCCCCAATTTTCACCCAAAAATTTCCCAAATTTGCCCCAAATTTTGCCCCAAATTTTACCCCAAATCACACATTTTCACCCAAAAATTTCCCAAATTTTGCCCCAAATTCCCCATTTTCACTCAAAAATTTCCCAAATTTGCCCCAAATTTTCACCCAAAAATGTCCCAAATTTGCCCCAAATTTTGCCCCAGAATTCCCAATTTTCACCCAAAAATTTCCCAAATTTGCCCCAAATTTTCATCCAAAAATTTCCCAAATTTTGCCCCAAATTCCCACCATTTTTACCCAAAAATATCCCAAATTTGCCCCGAATTTTGTCGCTAATCCCCAAATTTTCATCCAAAAATTTCCCAAATTTTGCCCCAAATTCCCACCATTTTTACCCAAAAATATCCCAAATTTGCCCCGAATTTTGTCCCTAATTCCCCAATTTTCATCCAAAAATTTCCCAAATTTGCCCCAAATTTTCCTCCAAATTCCCCATTTTCACCCAAAAATGTCCCAAATTTGCCCCAGATTTTGCTCCAAATTCCTCAATTTTCATCCAAAAATTTCCCAAATTTGCCCCAAATTTTGTCCCAAATTTTCATCCAAAAATTCCCCAAATTTGCCCCAAATTTTGCCCCAAATTCCCCAATTTTTTTTTAATTTTTAAGCAAAATTTCCCTGAATTTCATGCAAATCTCCCCCAAAATTTCCCCATTTTTCCCCAAAACTCCCGAATTTTCCAAGAAATTCCTGTCTTCACCCAAAATCCCCCAAATTTTGACTCCAAAATTCTCCACTTTTACCCCAATTTTCCACGCAGAATTCCCAATTTTTTTTGCCCAAAATTTCCCAAACTTTTCCTGATTTTTTTTAACAAAAAATTTCCCTCATTTTCCCCCAAAATTCCCTCATTTTCCCCCAAAAATTCCAAACATTTCCCCCTCAAATTCTCCCCAAAATTCCCCAAATTGTCCCAAAATTTTCCAATTTTCCACCAAAATTCTCCACATTTTCCCAAATTTTTAATCAAAATCCCCCAAAATTCCTCTAAAATTCCCCAAATTTCCCAATTTTAACCCAAAATTCCCCAATTTCCCCCAATTTTTACAAAAATCCCCAAACAAATCTCCCAATTTCCTCAATTTCCCAAAAATTTCACCCAAATTTCCCAATTTTTATAAATTATCCCAATTTATTAATTTTTAATTCCCCTCAAAATTCCCCATTTTTTATCCAAATTCCTCCCAAAACTCCCCAAAATTTCCATTTTTCCACCAAAATTCACCAAATTTTCCCAAACTTTTTATCAAAATCCCCAAAAATTCCTCTAAAATTCCCCAAATTTTCCCCAATTTTTTTACCAAAATCCTTTAAATTCTTCAATTTTTCCCCATTTTTACCAAATTTTAACCCAAAAAATCACAATTTTTTCCCTAAAATTCCCCAATTTTCACCAAATTTTCCCAAACTTTTTATCAAAATCCCCAAAAATTCCTCTAAAATTCCCCAAATTTCCCAATTTTAAACCAAAATCCCCCAATTTCCTCAAATTTTCCCAATAAAATCCCCAAATTTTGCCCAAATTTCCCAATTTTTACCCAAATCCCCCCAAAATACCCCAATTTTTACAAAAATCCCCCAAATTTTCCCATTTTCCACCAAAATTCCCCAAATTTTCCCCAATTCTTTTTAGCAAAATCTTCTAAATTCTTCAATTTTTCCCAATTTTTACCAAATTTTAACCCAAAAATTCCAATTTTTTTCCTAAAATTCCCCAATTTTCACCAAATTTTCCCCAAATTTCTCCCAAAATCCCCCAAATTTTTCCCAAATTTTTTACATTCCCCATTTTTACCAAATTTTAACCCAAAAAATCACAATTTTTTCCCTAAAATTCCCCAATTTTCACCAAATTTTCCCCAAAATTCCCCAAATTTTCCCCAATTTTTTTACCAAAATCCTTTAAATTCTTCAATTTTTCCCCATTTTTACCAAATTTTAACCCAAAAAATCACAATTTTTTCCCTAAAATTCCCCAATTTTCACCAAATTTTCCCCAAAATTCCCCAAATTTTCCCAAATTTTTTACCAAACTCCTTTAAATTTTTCAATTTCCCCAAATTTTCCCCAAAAATCCC
>NW_024367025.1:0-2272 GCF_014805655.1 Passer montanus
GCTACTCTTTTAACTGGGGAGTTTCTCTTCGAGGGGCACAGATACTGCTAGATTTTAACTGTTAAAGGAGTTAAAGGGGAGCTGTTCAAAGGAGTTCAAGAGCTTAAAGGGAGCTGGGTGCAGATCCTAGCTCTCTTCCTCTCTCAGCATTCAGAGGAAAGCAGGCTGCCGTCACTGTGGGGGGAGTTTGCCAGAATTGT
Organism: Passer montanus; assembly: GCF_014805655.1. NCBI lineage: Eukaryota > Metazoa > Chordata > Aves > Passeriformes > Passeridae > Passer > Passer montanus. The sequence goes on from NW_024367025.1 coordinate 201, forward strand.
GAAGCTCCATCTCCTGCTGACTTCTCCTACCATGACTGAAGCTCTCCTTTTAATTGAGACCATTGCACTGGGACCTTATTTACACTCCATCTCACTAGAGTGGTGCCCTTTTCGCCATCTGCTCGCATACCACATGCAAAACTTTGAGAATCCGGGCCCTTTCTCCCTCCAGGAAAGCCTCTTCTCCCTGAGTTTGGGCCGATGCTGCTGCTGATTTTCTGCTGCTGCTTTCTCTTCCTCTCTCAGCATTCAGAGGAAAGCAGGCTGCCGTCACTGTGGGGGGAGTTTGCCAGAATTGTGAAGCTCCATCTCCTGCTGACTTCTCCTACCATGACTGAAGCTCTCCTTTTAATTGAGACCATTGCACTGGGACCTTATTTACACTCCATCTCACTAGAGTGGTGCCCTTTTCGCCATCTGCTCGCATACCACATGCAAAACTTTGAGAATCCGGGCCCTTTCTCCCTCCAGGAAAGCCTCTTCTCCCTGAGTTTGGGCCGATGCTGCTGCTGATTTTCTGCTGCTGCTTTCTTGCTGTCCCAGATGAGCCTGATCTGCTGTTCCAGCCGCCATTCTGAGAATCCTGCTGCAGCCATTTCGCCATCCAGCCCGTCCACCATTACCGTGTGAGAGAGATCAGCGCCACAGCGGCCACTGCTGGAGTGGGGGAATCATCACACCCACCCTGCCCGGCCGGGAGCCAGCAGCGCCCCTGCTGGCTGTGTCCGGAACTGCACCAAAGGGGAAAGTGCCTGCGGCCGGGAGAGGCTGGGACCAGCTGTCTGCTTCTCTTTGCTGCTGCTGCTGCTGTTGTTGTTGTTTGACTTGTTATACATACACATACTGGTAAAGAACTGTTATTCCCTTTCCAATATCTTTGCCTGAAAGCCACTTAATCTCAAAGTTATAATAATTTGGAGGGAAGGGGGTCATATTCTCCATTCCAAGGAAGGTTCCCACCTTTCTTGGCAAATACCTGTCTTTCAAATCAAGACATCACAAAACTAAGATATTGGTCAGTACATATTAATTACTGATGTTAGTAAATAAGGAAGCATTAGCTGACACAAAACTTATCAGTCACAGATGTAGGAAGTTAACATAAGGTCACATTAATCTCTGGTATTGTATTTGTACTAGGCAAATACCTGCTGCTACAAAACTAAGCATTAACCATGAATTTAGAGATCATACATTATGTGCTACAGTCAAAAGAATTTTCCAGCATCTCCCCTTATTGCTGCAATGACTTCTTGAAGAAATAGAAGTTGTTCGGTAACAAATCCCCCCCTTGGGGATTTTAATATAATTTCTTTAAAGTGTCATATCCAGTTATTTTATTGACTGGGTCTGCACAGCAGTAAGCACTGAATTAAACAACAAGTGATTAAGGTCATGAGTACCACATCACATAAGTGCAAGATTCTTTTAACCATCCTAAGTTTTGAGTGTGTTGCCATGAAAACAGCCAAGAGAAACCTAGTCCTTCTGTCTCTGTAGCACTTGTGGTTCGTTTCTTTAGTTGTTTCTTGCTTTTCTATTGGTTAGGACATACTGCAAAGATTGAACCAACACATCCCATTAAATTCTTCATATCCTGATTATGTCTCAAAATCAAGTCGTCAAATGCTGCTCAGTTTCCAAGGGCAACTTCTCTGACTTGTGTCATTTCTGTACTGAGGGCTCTTAATGCTTCTGAAGTGTAATTTCTATCTTTAGCTCAAGCACACATTGTTCTCTTTATGGTGTGAATGTTCACAGCAACCCCAACTCCAGGTTGGCAGCAGCAACCTGTTCACTCTCAATATATAGGGTAACTTGGGAATCACAAGTTTGTCTGTCCGCTGAAAAGCTGAACAGTTTTCTCTTTTGTGCTTCACGTACTCTTGGTGAAATAGTAGAGGAGTTAATCTACCAATGGCACTGGTCCTCGAGATATATTGGCCACAACATATGAGTAGGCCAGTCAGCCACACAGCAAAACCCATCCTAGAGGTAACTTTGTGTGCTCCCAGGCATAAGAAATTTCTTCTGTGCTATTGGATTTTAAGGCAGGCTGCAGCTGTGCAGGA
>NW_024367026.1:0-10978 GCF_014805655.1 Passer montanus
GCTGTGTCTGTGACTGGGATTTCTGTTTCTCAGTTCCCTGGGCTCTCTCTGGTCAGGTTTTACAATTCCCCGGGCTCACCCTGTGCTGTTTTGCAGTGCCCTGGACAGCCCAGGCCGGCTGGATGAGGAGCACCGGCTCACTCTGGGCTGTTTCTCAGTGCCCTGGGCTCACTCTGGTCAGGTTTTTCAGATCCCTGGGCTGGCTCTGGTCAGGTTTCTCAGTTCCCCGGGCTCACCCCGTGCTGTTTTGCAGTGCCCTGGACAGCCCAGGCTGGCTGGATGAGGAGCACCGGCTCGCTCTGGGCTGTTTCTCAGTGCCCCGGGCTGGCTCTGGGTTGGTTTCTCAGTTCCCTGGGCTGGCTCTGTGTTGTTTCTCGGTTCCCTGGGCTCTCTCTGGTCAGGTTTTACAATTCCCTGGTCTCATCCTGTCCTGTTTTGCAGTGCCCTGGACAGCCCAGGCCGGCTGGATGAGGAGCACCGGCTCATCGCCCGCTACGCCGCGCGCCTGGCCGCCGAGGCCGGCAATGCTGTGAGTGCCCTGTCCTGCCACGGGGGGCTGGGGGACACCACCCAGGGCTGGGGGACACCACCCAGGGCTGGGGGACACCACGGGGGGCTGGGCTCCCAAACCTGCCCGAAATCCCCAATTTCTGCTGGGAACGAGGTCAGGGCAGTGGGGGAGCGGGGAGATCGGCGCTGCTCAGGCTGCAGGGAGAGAAATGTGAGGAGAACAAATCCTGGCCGAGTGCTGGGGGCGGATTTATTCCAGAGGGAAGCAGCCTGGGAGAGGGAAAGGTGGGTTTGTGTTTGCAGCTGCTCGTAGGGGAGGATGAAGGATGAATTTTTCCAGTCGGTGAAAATCAGCCCTGCTGTGACACAAAATGGCCGCGGGAGCACAGCCAGGGTTTGCTGACATTCCAGGGAATATTTGCAGCCTGGGACCCCTGTCGTGGCTGGTTTGCCCACAGGGAGGGAGAGCAGGGTGTGCAGGAGCATCTCCCACGTTCTGGGCTCCCCCAGGGCAGAGGGACGTGGGCAGACCTCTGTGAAACCCTCCAGCCACACTGTGCTGCTGGGACATCTGAATGTGCCACTTCCCCCTCCCCCTGCCCAGGGCTCCCTCCACAGTCACTCCACTCGCCAGGGACGTGGGAATATTGAGGACACAGTGGCAGGTTTCAGGTTTAGGTGGAAAAGAGGAAATTTCCACGTACTCCTGTGAAACCCAGGCTGAGACAGCAAGGGCTGAGTCACTGTCACGCTGGAAGGTGCTGGAAGAGCTCTTAGTCATGGCCTGACTTCTTCTGGTACAAAGTGTTATGAAAACTGGATTGTTTCTGAGGGGACCTGGTTGTTAAAATCCCATAAATCACCTCAAACTCTTGTTCAGGGCCTGAAGTGGAGGCGTTCTCTGGGTGTCCAGGAGCAGCACCTGGAGTTTGCTGAGGCTCCTCAAGCCCTGAGGGAAATCCCTGTTCCCAATCCCATCCCAAAGAGATGCTGGAGCAGTGCCGGGGCTGCTGGGCCAGAGGAAGGAGGGAAAAGGGAATAATGGGGGGTTGTGTGCAGGCAGGGCTCAGTTCTGGGAACCTGGGAGTTGTTCATGGCCCCAGCACTTGCTCCCAGCCCAGAAAAAACGGGGAATCAGCTGGGACAGGAGGATTTGTCACATTCTGGGGGACTCTGAGCTCCAAGGTTTGGAATCCTGGCAGCTCCTCCTTGTTCCCAGCTCCTGTCCTGGCCATGGCAGCCTGGGAATTGTCATGGGGACAGTCCTGCTGAGCTCTGGGACGGGTGACATCCGTGGGGACAGTGTGCCATGGCTTTGGGGAGATGTTTTCTGTGCACTCAGAGCTGGTGGCTGCAGTTTCCATTGGCACAGGGTGCCCAGAGCAGCTGGGGCTGCCCCTGGATCCCTGGCAGTGCCCAGGGCCAGGCTGGGACACCCTGGGGCAGTGGCAGTGTCCCTGCCAGGGTAGGGGTGGCTCTGGGTGGGCTCTGAGGTCCCTTCCCGCCCAACCCAGCTGGCATTCCATGATGCCAAGGTGCTGCTGGCTGGGATGGCTCTGGTCTGATTCCCTGTGGGGTGCAGATTTGGGGGGGCAAAGGGAAAACTGAGCTCTGGGGAGATCCTGGAGCCCCTGGCAGGGCCTGGAGGGGCTCCAGGAGAGCTGCAGAGGGACTGGGGACAAGGCTGGAGGGACAGGGCACAGGGAATGGCTCCCAGTGCCAGAGGGCAGGGCTGGGTGGGAGATTGGCAATGAGGAATTGTTCCCTGGCAGGGTGGGCAGGGCTGGCACAGGGGGCTGTGGGGCTGGCTGCAGGCCTGCATGCAGGGAGGGACTGGGGGGACTGGTGTGGGACTGTCATTGTGTGATTGTGTGAGTGACTCGTGTGGTTTCCGTGTTTTCTGTGATTGGTGTGATTTCTGTGATTACTGTGATTGTGTGGTTTCTGTAATTTCTGTGTTTTCTGTGACTTGTGGGATTGGTGTCAATCAGATTCTGTGATTGGTGTGATTTCTGTGATTCTGTAATTTGTGTGATTTCTGTAATTTCTGTGTTTTCTGTGACTTGTGTCAATCACAGATTCTGTGATTTCTGTGACTGTGTTTTCTGTGATTGGTGTGACTTCTGTGATTTGTGTATTTTCTCTGGTTTCTGTGATTGTGTGATTGGTGTGATTCTGTGACTTCTGTGTTTCGTGTGACTTCTGTGATTTGTGTATTTTCTGTGATTTCTGTGCTTCTTGTTATTTCTGTGATTGGTGTGATTTCTGTGTTTCATGTGATTTCTGTGATTTCTGTGATTGTGTGATTTCTGTGTTTCATGTGATTTCTGTGATTTCTGTGATTGTGTGATTTCTGTGTTTCATGCAAGTTTTGTGAATTCTGTGATTTCTGTGTCTGATTCCCTGTGATCTCTGTGATTTCTGTGTCTGATCCCCTCTGATCTCTGTGGTTTCTGTGTCTGATTCTCTGTGACTCTGTGATTTCTGTGTCGGATCCCCTGTGATCTCTGTGATTTCTGTATTTCTGTGTCAGATCCCCTGTGATCTCTGTGATTTCTGTATTTCTGTGTCAGATCCCCTGTGATCTCTGTGATTTCTGTATTTCTGTGTCAGATCCCCTGTGATCTCTGTGATTTCTGTATTTCTGTGTCAGATCCCCTGTGATCTCTGTGATTTCTGTATTTCTGTGTCAGATCCCCTGTGATCTCTGTGATTTCTGTATTTCTGTGTCAGATCCCCTGTGATCTCTGTGATTTCTGTATTTCTGTGTCAGATCCCCTGTGATCTCTGTGATTTCTGTATTTCTGTGTCAGATCCCCTGTGATCTCTGTGATTTCTGTATTTCTGTGTCAGATCCCCTGTGATCTCTGTGATTTCTGTATTTCTGTGTCAGATCCCCTGTGATCTCTGTGATTTCTGTATTTCTGTGTCAGATCCCCTGTGATCTCTGTGATTTCTGTATTTCTGTGTCAGATCCCCTGTGATCTCTGTGATTTCTGTATTTCTGTGTCAGATCCCCTGTGATCTCTGTGATTTCTGTATTTCTGTGTCAGATCCCCTGTGATCTCTGTGATTTCTGTATTTCTGTGTCAGATCCCCTGTGATCTCTGTGATTTCTGTATTTCTGTGTCAGATCCCCTGTGATCTCTGTGATTTCTGTATTTCTGTGTCAGATCCCCTGTGATCTCTGTGATTTCTGTATTTCTGTGTCAGATCCCCTGTGATCTCTGTGATTTCTGTATTTCTGTGTCAGATCCCCTGTGATCTCTGTGATTTCTGTATTTCTGTGTCAGATCCCCTGTGATCTCTGTGATTTCTGTATTTCTGTGTCAGATCCCCTGTGATCTCTGTGATTTCTGTATTTCTGTGTCAGATCCCCTGTGATCTCTGTGATTTCTGTATTTCTGTGTCAGATCCCCTGTGATCTCTGTGATTTCTGTATTTCTGTGTCAGATCCCCTGTGATCTCTGTGATTTCTGTATTTCTGTGTCAGATCCCCTGTGATCTCTGTGATTTCTGTGTCAGATCCCCTGTGATTTCTGTATTTCTGTGTCAGATCCCCTGTGATCTCTGTGATTTCTGTGTCAGATCCCCTGTGATTCTGTGGTTTCTGTGTCAGATCCCCTGTGATCTCAGTGTTTTCTGCCCCTGCTGAGGCTCTGCTCTCTCCCCATGATTCTGTGGTTTCTGTGTCTGGCTCCCTGTGATCTCAGTGTTTTCTGCCCCTGCTGAGGCTCTGCTCTCTCCCCAGCCCCGTCCTCCTGCAGACCTGCCCTTCAGCTTCGATGCCAACAAGCAGCAGAGGCAGCTGATAGCAGAGCTGGAGAACAAGAACAGGTACAGCCCCCCTGACACAGCCACCCCTCTGCTTCCCCACAGCTGCTCTCGGGCTGTGGCCGCCTCATTAACTCATTAGGTACTCATTAACATTAGTTAATTAGCCGTGGGGGGGAGCTGCCCTGCCCCTGCTCCCCAGGGAGGGGTTGATCTTCTCTAATCTTAAAAATCATCTTGTCCAACACTGAGCACATCCAGCAAAGCTCAGAGCTGGGATATGATCCCTGAAAACCCCAAAGCCCCCAGGCCTGGGCTGATCCCCCAGAGTGGGCAGCAGGGCAGGGGGATTCTGTCAACCAGAGGGTTTCTGTTGCTGCAGAGGCTCTCGGGTGGAGCCCCCAGGCTCTGCTGGCACCCCTGGTGTCCCCATGCCCAGCCCTGTGCCCAGGCACCCTCAGCAGTGGGAACAGGCAGCCCCAGGGCCCTCTGGAGCAGGAACAGCTCAGTCCTGGCCCTGCTGCAGGCTCGGTGCTCTGGCAGGAGCCTGGCAGGGCTTTGGAAGGGTTCCTGGGGCTGTGCCCCAATCCCTGTCCTGCTGTGCCCACATCCCTGTCCTGTTTGTGCCCACATCCCTGTCCTGCTGTGCCCACATCCCTGTCCTGGCTGTGCCCACATCCCTGTCCTGGGGCTGTGCCACATCCCTGTCCTGGGGCTGTGCCACATCCCTGTCCTGTTTGTGCCTACATCTCTGTCCTGTTTGTGCCCACATCCCTGTCCTGCTGTGCCCACATCCCTGTCCTGCTGTGCCCACATCCCTGTCCTGCTGTGCCCACATCCCTGTCCTGCTGTGCCCACATCCCTGTCCTGCTGTGCCCACATCCCTGTCCTGCTGTGCCCACATCCCTGTCCTGCTGTGCCCACATCCCTGTCCTGCTGTGCCCACATCCCTGTCCTGTTTGTGCCCACATCCCATCCCTGTCCTGTTTGTGCCCACATCCCTGTCCATGCCAGGCTGTGCCCCAGTCCCTGTCCATGCCAGGCTGTGCCCACATCCCTGTCCTGGCTGTGCCCACATCCCTGTCCATGCCAGGCTGTGCCAGGGCTCCCCGAGGAGCAGAGCCCCAGGCTGGGCTGGCACTCCAGGGCTGGGAGCAGGGCAGGGTGTGGGGACACCTGCAGTGCCAGCTCAGTGGGGGACAGCAGGAGCGGGCTCAGGGCAGAGGCTGGCAGTGCCAGCCGGGCTCAGGGCTGCGGGCACCCCTGGGGCTGGCTGTGCCCCAGCAGCAGCTCATTCCTGTTTGTGCCAGCGGGAGGTGGCAGCAGACACAGAACTGCGAGTGTCCAGAAACTCTGGAAGGGTCGGAGCAGTCCCACCGAGCCCAGGCACACGGGCAGCAGTCTGTCCAGCCACGGGGTGTGAAGTCACACTCAGCATGTGCTCATGTGTGTTCATGTGTGTGAATTCACACTCAACATGTGCTCATGTGTGTTCATGTGTGTGAATTCATATCCAACATGTACTCATGTGTGTTCATATGTGTGAATTCACACTCAACATGTACTCATGTGTGTACATGTGTGTGAATTCATATCCAGCATGTACTCATGTTCATGTGTGTGAATTCACACTCAACATGTGCTCATGTTCATGTGTGTGAATTCACAACATGTGCTCATGTTCATATGTGTGAATTCACACTCAACATGTGCTCATGTGTGTTCATATGTGTGAATTCACACTCAACATGTGCTCATGTTCATGTGTGTGAATTCACACTCACAATGTGCTCATGTGTGTTCATGTGTGTGAATTCATATCCAACATGTGCTCATGTGTGTTCATATGTGTGAATTCACACTCAGCATGTGCTCATGTTCATGTGTGTGAATTCACACTCAACATGTGCTCATGTTCCTATGTATGAATTCACACTCAACATGTGCTCATGTTCATGTGTGTGAATTCACACTCAACATGTACTCATGTTCCTGTGTGTTCATATGTATGAATTGACATTCAACATGTACTCATGTGTGTTCATATGTGTGAATTCACATTCAACATGTACTCATGTTCCTGTGTGTGAATTCACACCCAACATGTACCCATGTTCATATGTGTGAATTCATATCCAACATGTACCCATGTTCCTATGTATGAATTCACATTCAACACGCTCTCATGTTCCTGTGCATTCACATGTGTGAATTCACACTCAACACGTTCTCATGTTCCTGTGTGTGAATTCACATTCAACACGCTCTCATGTTCCTGTGCATTCACATGTATGAATTCACACTCAACACGCTCTCATGTTCCTGCGCATGCATTCACATGTATGAATTCACATTCCGTTTGTATTTTCAGTGCAATTCCTGCCTGCAAGCCCTCAGACGCGATGCCCAGCGCTCCCCTATCAGGCTCAGGACTCCCTCACCTCTCATTAAATTTCCTTTCCTGCAGTCCGGGAGTTTTCTAGCCCCGCATTAACACACCCCCCATTGTTCCGTTTGTCTTTCCTTTCCACTTTTACCGTTTTTCTGCTGACCTGTCTCATGGCTCCAGTCACAGTTCTGCTTTTCTGCCTTTCACAGCTTTCCCAAACCCCCTGACTGTAGGGATTCCCACAGTTACCTGGGTGCATCTCGGCACTCAGCCTCCCTGTTATCTCAGGGTGATATCTGTCTCTACCCCTCACATTCCTTTTCACTCCATCAGCGCTCTGCATGGTGTGAAAAACGCCAGCCACTTGTTTTAGTGTTAAAAGTTCAGTAGTAATGAAATGGTTATAAAAGCAGTAATAAAAATGAGAGCAATAAGAGTTTGGACAATCAGGGTTAGGACAATAAAAGACAATAAAAACAAAGGTGCCTCTTGCCCCAGAAAGGACCCCCAGTAACAAAGGGTTAACCCTTAAAAGCCTGCTGCACATTCATATATCTCATACATGATGCATAAATTCTTTTCTAACAAAGGGTCTTCTCTGGTTCTTGTCGACTTCTCCCCCTTGATCCTGTTGGCTCCTTAAATTTGGGAAGGAGGTGGAAGAAAATTGGTCTTTTCCAATAAGGAGGCAATAATTCTTCTCTGGGGGATTTTGGTGTCTTGTTTGCTGTTATCTCTGTGCAAAGAATTTCTTGAATATCTCATCCCTTTCTTGAGCTAGTTAAAAAAAGTATCTCACATTGCACAGTTTCTATTTTAACATTTTGTTATAACCTAAAACTACTTAAAAAGATTAATACAATACAACTTTCTAACATAACACATATAACATTAATTGTCATATCTGCAAAGAGCCAAGCATGTAATGTGCACTTTTCACACCATTCAGACCCTTATGCACAGTAAACTTTTCCCCAGAGCAGTTTCCAAGTTCCAAGAGCTCTTTAGCCTGGCTCCTCCTCAGTCCCACCTTTTTAGAGCACGTGGATTCCTGGGGTGCTTTTAGTAATTTTTATCATCAGAACCCCACGCTGCTGGCCGAGCTGCGCCTGCTGCGGTAACGCACCGGGAACGGGGAACCGGGCTGGGATACAGGGGTACCGGGGTACGGGGGTGGGCTACCAGGGAACTGGGATGGGCTACCAGGGCACTGGGATGGGCTACTGGGGAATCGGGATGGGGTACTGGGGAACCAGGGTACTGGGATACAGGGATACGATACCGGGATGGGGTACCGGGGTACCGGGATGGGCTACCAGGGTACTGGGGCATCAGGGTATTGGGGAACCGGGGTACTGGGATGGGCTACCGGGGTACTGGGATGGGCTACTGGGGTACCAGGGGGCTGGGGTACCAGGGAACCAGGGAACTGGGAAACCAGGGGTGAGATACCGGGGTACCAGGGTACTGGGGCACAGGGAACGGGCACCAGAGAACCGGGATGGGCTACCAGGCTACCGGGGCACCGGGGTACTGGGGTACTGGGATGGGCTACCAGGGTACCGGAGGGGGCTACCAGGGTACCGGGATGGGGTACCGGGGTACTGGGGCACCGGGGTACTGGGGAACCGGGATGGGCTACCAGGGAACAAGGGCACGGGGGTACCAGGGAATCGGGGTACCGGGATGGGCTACAGGGATGGGATAGCGGGATGGGAGACTGGGATGGGCTACTGGGATACTGGGATGGGCTACTGGGGTACCGGGGCACCAGGGGGCTGGGGTACCAGGGAACCAGGGAACTGGGAAACCAGGGGTGAGATACCGGGGTACCAGGGTACCGGGGAGCTGAGATACCGGGGTACCGGGATGGGATACAGGGATGGGATACAGGGATACTGGAGTACCAGGGTATCGGGATGGGATAGCAGGGTGGGATACCGGGGTACCAGAGGGCTGGGATACTGGGGTACCAGGATGGGATACTGGGGTACCAGGGTACTGGGATGGGATACTGGGGTACCAGCATGGGATACTGGGGTACTGGGGTGGGATACAGGGATACCAGGGTACTGGGGTGGGATACTGGGGTACCAGGATGGGATACTGGGGTACCGGGGTACTGGGGTGGGATACTGGGGTACCAGGATGGGGTACTGGGGTACTGGGGTGGGATACTGGGGTACCAGGGCACCGGGCTGGGATGCCGGGACGGGAGACTGGATGGGCTGCTGGGATACCAGGATGGGATACTGGGATTCTGGGATGGGATACTGGGATTCTGGGATGGGATACTGGGCTGCGGAGCAGGGCTACCAGACTGCCAGGCTGGGCTGAGAAAACACCTTCACTGCCCTGGGAAAACACCTTTAATCCCTGCTGAAAACACCTTTACTCCTCTGAGGAAACACCTTTACTCCCCTGTGCAAACACCTTTACTCCCCTGTGCAAACACCTTTACTGCCCTGGGAAAACACCTTTACTCCCTGGTGTAAACACCTTTACTCCCCTGTGCAAACACCTTTACTCCTCTGAGGAAACACCTTTACTCCCCTGTGCAAACACCTTTACTCCTCTGAGGAAACACCTTTACTCCCCTGTGCAAACACCTTTACTCCTCTGAGGAAACACCTTTACTCCCCTGTGCAAACACCTTTACTCCTCTGAGGAAACACCTTTACTCCCCTGTGCAAACACCTTTACTCCGGATACCGGGGTACCAGAGGGCTGGGATACTGGGGTACCAGGATGGGATACTGGGGTACCAGGGTACTGGGATGGGATACTGGGGTACAAGCATGGGATACTGGGGTACTGGGATGGGATACTGGGGTACCGGGGTACTGGGATGGGATACTGGGGTACCAGCATGGGATACTGGGGCACTGGGATGGGATACAGGGATACCAGGGTACTGGGGTGGGATACTGGGGTACCAGGATGGGGTACTGGGGTACTGGGGTGGGATACTGGGGTACCAGGGCACCGGGCTGGGATGCCGGGACGGGAGACTGGATGGGCTACTGGGTTACCAGGATGGGATATGGGATACCGGGGTGGGATACTGGGATTCTGGGATGGGATACTGGGCTGCGGAGCAGGGCTACCAGACTGCCAGGCTGGGCTGAGAAAACACCTTCACTGCCCTGGGAAAACACCTTTAATCCCTGCTGAAAACACCTTTACTCCTCTGAGGAAACACCTTTACTCCCCTGTGCAAACACCTTTACTCCCTGGTGTAAACACCTTTATTCCCTGGTGTAAACACCTTTACTCCCTGGTGTAAACACCTTTACTCCCTGGGAAAGGTTTAAGAAAGCACAAAAGGAGACAAGGAGCACAGAGCGAAGGTTTCCAGGGATCTCCAGAGATACTCCTTGGATTCTCTTCCAGCAGCTTCTTGCATATTCACAGGCTCTTATGTATAGTAAACATAATTCTTTTCTTAAATTAATTTACATCTTTTTTTTTAAATTAGTTTATATGTTTTTAAAAATTAATTTACATCTTTAAGACCTGTTTAGTGTGGTTCTTTGGGTCTGTATTTTTAGGGTATGTCTATTCCTTGGTTGTGGTTTTAGGGGTTTTTTATTATTATTATTTGCAGTTTTGGCTCTGGCCCACCCTGTCTTCAGGCAGTGAGTGTTGGTAGTTGCTGTGTTTGCAGTAGGTGTTTTTTCATGTGTTTATTTCATCTAAGTAGCTATTTTAACACAAATATATTAGTTATTTCCCTGTTTTAATTAACAACAAAAATAAAACCCATGTCTTCATAACAAAGTTCCATTAACATTACACATATAAAATTTATTTTCATGTTTGAGAAAAGCCAATATTATAATGTGCAATAATAGCAATTATTATGATTGCTGCTTAGATGAGATAACATCCAACAACCACGTGAAAAAACCACCTCCTGCAAGCACAGCAACTACCAGCACTCAGTGCCTGAGGCCAGGGCGGCCACAGCCAAAGTGGGGCAATGAAAAGCCAAAACCACAAGCAAGGAATGCACCTACCCTAAAACAGCAAAAGAACCACACGAAACAGCCCCTAGAAAATGTAAACTGGTGTGAGGAACAATTATTTGAACTATACGTAAGAGTCTGTGAATAATAATAATAATAATAATAACAATAATGATAATAATAATAGGTTAGAGGGTTTGGGTTTCCAGAGGTTTCTGTCCTTTAAAGAACAGCTCCTGTTCAAATGCCCAAGTTGGATTGTCCACAGTGTGGCAGTGCCAGAGAAACACCGAGGGTGGTTAAAATTTGTTCTATTGATACTGGGGCACTGGGATGG
>NW_024367026.1:10984-58968 GCF_014805655.1 Passer montanus
TATTTTTTATTATATATTATATTTTATACATTATATATTATATATTATATGTTATATATATAATATAAATATATAATGTATAATATATATTATATTGTATATTGTATATTGTATATTATATGTTATATATTATATATTATGTATTTATTTTATATTAATAATATGTAATATGTGATATGTAATATATAATATATAATATATATTTATTTTATATTATATATAGTAATATATAATATATATACAACATATACAATATAGACATAATATTCTATATTCTCTATAACAATAATTCTATCTGCAGCACTCAGGGAGGGCAGGACGGTCACTGCTGCTGTCACCTGGCCGTGCTGCAGTGTCCTGGCTGCTGTGTGACCCCCAGAGCTCAGTGGCCCTCTCCCCTGCATGCTCCCCTCTCCCCTCTCCCCTGTCCCCTCGCTCCTGCTCTGATGCTGGGGGACACCAGGGTGGCTCTGCCTGCGGTGCTGGGCAGGCACAGCAGAGCTTTGAGGGGAGCAGGGCAGTGGCACGGCACGGCACGGTCCCTGGCAGCCTGGCACAGCCCGAGCCCGCCCTGCCCTCCTGTCCCGGCACAGGCAGAGGAAGGACGAGCTGGAGCAGAGGATGTCAGCGCTGCAGGAGAGCCGAAGGGAGCTGATGGTGCAGCTGGAGGGGCTGATGAAGCTGCTCAAGGTAAGGACAAAGGCAGAACTCCCTCCTTCCATCCCTCCTTCCTTCCTTCCCTCCTTCCCCGGGTCCCTGCTCTGCTGCCACTCCCCAAAACCCTTCCCGAGGAGCAGCAGGAGCTTTTGGAAATGCCAGAAGCCACGGCCATGGCAGCCCCGCGTGGGGAGCAGGGCGTGAGCCTTTCTCCAGGCTGGTGTGATAAAACGTGCAGAACCCAAAATCTGGGGGGTTAGAGGGTTTGGGTTGGTACCTGGGGGTCAGCACTGCCCTCAGGGGTTTGTGGGTGAATAAAACATGCAGAACCCAAAATCTGGGGGGTTTCAGAGGGGTTTGGGTTGGTACCTGGGCTCAGCACTGCCCAGTGGGGTTTGTGTGGGTAAAACATGCAGAACCCAAAATCTGGGGGGTTTCAGAGGGGTTTGGGTTGGTACCTGGGCTCAGCACTCCTCACTGGCACTGGGAAATAAATGGGGAGCAGGGCAGGGGGTGAATGCCAGGGCAGGGAGCAGGGCAGGGGAGCAGTGCCAGGGCAAGGAGCAGCGCACAGTGTGAGTGCCAGGGCAAGGAGCAGGGCACAGTGTGAGTGCCAGGGCAAGGAGCAGGTCAAGGTGTGAGTGCCAGGGCAGGGAGCAGGGCACAGTGTGAGTGCCAGGGCAAGGAGCAGGTCAAGGTGTGAGTGCCAGGGCAGGGAGCAGGGCACAGTGTGAGTGCCAGGGCAAGGAGAAGGGCACAGTGTGAGTGCCAGGGCAGGGAGCAGGGCACAGTGTGAGTGCCAGGGCAGGGAGCTGAGCCTGCCCAGCCCCTGGCACAGCTGGGCTTTGCCTGAGGGCTCTGCTGCTGCCTCTGAGCTCCCAAAACGTCCCTGCTTGGGTTCCCATGAGGGTCCCTTGTTTCCATGGAGTGTCCCCAGGCTGAGCTCCCAGGGTCAGGGACATTGTGCCTTGGGGGTTTGGGGACAGAGCCTGGCCTGGGGGGGTTGGGGCAAGACAAGGAGCCCCAAAGATGCTGGGGGAGGGGTGAGGAGGGTGGGAGTGGCACAGGGGTGACAATGGCAGGGCAGGGGTGGGAGGGGACCTTGGAGCCCCCCCCAGTGCCAGCCCTGCCATGGCAGGGACACTGCCACTGTCCCAGGGTGTCCCAGTGCCCAGCCTGGCCTTGGGCACTGCCAGGGATCCAGGGGCAGCCCCAGCTGCTCTGGGCACCCTGTGCCAGGGCCAGGGCACAATTCTTGCCCAATATCCCACCCAAATCCCCTTTTGCACTCCGAAGCCACTCCCTGTGTCCTGTCCCTCCAGGCTGTCCCCGCCCCTCCCCAGCTCCCTTTTTTCATTACCAGCTTTGTTCCAGGGCAGGTGGGGCTGGTGCAAGGGGAGCTCCATCCCTTGGGGTGCCAGGGCTGGGTGTGGGGCCACAGAGGCTGCACCAGCTCCACCCTGGGGTTCCCCACTCCTGGAGCAGAGCCCTGAGGTTCTCACCCTGCAGTTCTGGGCTGGAGCCCTCCCCAGGAGCTGTGGGGTTATCTGCTGCCACACCTTGCTCACAGAATGCTCAGAATTCTGTGGTTTCCCCTCCAAAGGGGCTCTTTCCATTCCCCCTCTGGAGCCCTGCAGCTTCTCCTCGGTTAAAGCTCTTCCAGACAGACATCTGCTCTGGGGCTGGAGGAGTCCAAGGTGGGGAGCTCCCAGCAGTGCAGGCTGGCCTGAGCAGTCAGAAATGTGTGCCTGCTTCCCGTGTGAGCTGGCCTTGCAGCAGTTTCTCCTCCCTCCAGCCCAGGAGCCCTTCACTGCAGCAGAATTGCTGGGAATGAGCAAAATGTCACCAGAACACTCTGCCCCCTGAGCTCTGCCCACCAGAACTCCCTCACCCAGCTCTGCTCCCTCAGGGCTGGAACCCCTTAGAGAGGGATTTAAAATCCCTTAACCAGGCACAGCTGAGCCCCTCCAGCCC
The DNA here is from genome assembly GCF_014805655.1 of Passer montanus. Taxonomy (NCBI): domain Eukaryota; kingdom Metazoa; phylum Chordata; class Aves; order Passeriformes; family Passeridae; genus Passer; species Passer montanus. The sequence continues at coordinate 13,616 of NW_024367026.1, forward strand.
CCTGCTCCAGTCTGCCTGGGATGGGCTCTGAGCCCTGCCCACATTTTTTATATCCATTTTTCACATTTATGTTGTTTGTATTTGGGAAAAGCCAGCTGGAGGTCGAGCTCCTGCTTTTATTTAGGTTTGCTTCCTGCTCACTGCTTGGTGAGGATGCTGGGGTAAAGCCCCTGCCCTGCAGATTTCCTGTGTCTGTGCCTTCACAAACCCAGCCTGGGATACACCCAGAGAACCAACTCAGCTCTCCTTGGCAAGATTTCCTTCCCAGGCAGTTCCAGAGCTCCTGTGCCACCTGCAAGTGGATCAGCGTTCCTGATGCCTCAGTGGGAATGAAGGAATGACAGGCTCAGGTCATGGAGCCCCTTTAGGCCCTGCAGGGTCCCACTTGGGTCACCCCAAGGAGTTTCTGTCCTCTGAGCTGCCTCCCCTCCCTGTCTGAACCCCCAGCCCTGAGCATTCCAGGAGCCAGCACAAATCCCCTGCCCTGCCCCAGGTAGCTCCTGGCTCAGGTAATTCTTTTAAGCTGCAAGTTCCCCAGCCTGCTGAGCTAAAAATATCATTTCTCCTAGGTACTTCTGCCACCTCTTCTCATGGCTGGTGTCAGAGCTTGCCTGGCTGCTGGTGCAGGCTCCAGGGGAGGGGAGGAGGCAGAGCCAGGATCCCTCCCTCCCTCTGCCCTGCTCAGGATTTCACCCCGGCCCCTGCTGCCTCCAGGCTCTGCTTTGTTCCTGATGTTGGTGTTTATTTCCAGCTCTCGTTTTCAGTGGTTTTAGCCCTGCCAGACACGATTTTTCCCCGCCAGGTTTTGGTTTCTCTCATCACTTGGAGCTCTTCAGAGCTGTTCATGTATAATTTACATCAGCTGTTAAGCTTTTATGGGTTTTTTTCCATTTTCTTATGCAGTATTTTTTACATTTTTAATGCTGCCTTCATTTCACCATTTAGGGCTGCATTCAGCTCACCCAGCTCTGCTTGCCTGAGAGTTTGGGGCCTCAAATCCCGCTCTGAAGGAAAGGAGAGTGGGGAAAGATCCTGGAGGTGTCAGCAGCTTCCCCCGAGGGGCAGCTGTGACCTTGATCTGGGACAGGGACAGGACCCACGGGAGGGCTGGAGCTGGGCCAGGGATTTGGGGTGGGTTTTGGGAAAGGTTCTGTCCCCAGAGGCTGCTGGGCACTGCCCCAGGGCATGGCACATCCCCAACCCTGCCTTTGGACAGCCAGGGTGGGACTGGGGGTCTGGGCAGGGCAGGAGCTGGGGTGATGATCCTGTGGGTCCCTCCCAAGCCAGAACATTCCATGGCTCCAGGAAAGCCCATGTGTGCAAGGCCATCCAAGGCTGTCCTCGAGGCTCACCCATTGTCCCCACGCAGTGGGGTGGCACTCAGAGCAGGGAAGGGCCCTGGGCAAGGTCCCTGCCAAGCCAAACCTACACCTTGCTCACAGAATGCTCAGAATTCTGTGGTTTCCCCTCCAAAGGGGCTCTTTCCATTCCCCCTCTGGAGCCCTGCAGCTTCTCCTCGGTTAAAGCTCTTCCAGACAGACATCTGCTCTGGGGCCGGAGGAGTCCAAGGTGGGGAGCTCCCAGCAGTGCAGGCTGGCCTGAGCAGTCAGAAATGTGTGCCTGCTTCCCGTGTGAGCTGGCCTTGCAGCAGTTTCTCCTCCCTCCAGCCCAGGAGCCCTTCACTGCAGCAGAATTGCTGGGAATGAGCAAAATGTCACCAGAACACTCTGCCCCCTGAGCTCTGCCCACCAGAACTCCCTCACCCAGCTCTGCTCCCTCAGGGCTGGAACCCCTTAGAGAGGGATTTAAAATCCCTTAACCAGGCACAGCTGAGCCCCTCCAGCCCCCTGCTCCAGTCTGCCTGGGATGGGCTCTGAGCCCTGCCCACATTTTTTATATCCATTTTTCACATTTATGTTTTTTGTATTTGGGAAAAGCCAGCTGGAGGTCGAGCTCCTGCTTTTATTTAGGTTTGCTTCCTGCTCACTGCTTGGTGAGGATGCTGGGGTAAAGCCCCTGCCCTGCAGATTTCCTGTGTCTGTGCCTTCACAAACCCAGCCTGGGATACACCCAGAGAACCAACTCAGCTCTCCTTGGCAAGATTTCCTTCCCAGGCAGTTCCAGAGCTCCGGTGCCACCTGCAAGTGGATCAGCGTTCCTGATGCCTCAGTAGGAATGAAGGAATGACAGGCTCAGGTCATGGAGCCCCTTTAGGCCCTGCAGGGTCCCACTTGGGTCACCCCAAGGAGTTTCTGTCCTCTGAGCTGCCTCCCCTCCCTGTCTGAACCCAGCCCTGACGTTCCAGGAGCCAGCACAAATCCCCTGCCCTGCCCCAGGTAGCTCCTGGCTCAGGTAATTCTTTTAAGCTGCAAGTTCCCCAGCCTGCTGAGCTAAAAATATCATTTCTCCTAGGTACTTCTGCCACCTCTTCTCATGGCTGGTGTCAGAGCTTGCCTGGCTGCTGGTGCAGGCTCCAGGGGAGGGGAGGAGGCAGAGCCAGGATCCCTCCCTCCCTCTGCCCTGCTCAGGATTTCACCCCGGCCCCTGCTGCCTCCAGGCTCTGCTTTGTTCCTGATGTTGGTGTTTATTTCCAGCTCTCGTTTTCAGTGGTTTTAGCCCTGCCAGACACGATTTTTCCCCGCCAGGTTTTGGTTTCTCTCATCACTTGGAGCTCTTCAGAGCTGTTCATGTATAATTTACATCAGCTGTTAAGCTTTTATGGGTTTTTTTCCATTTTCTTATGCAGTATTTTTTACATTTTTAATGCTGCCTTCATTTCACCATTTAGGGCTGCATTCAGCTCACCCAGCTCTGCTTGCCTGAGAGTTTGGGGCCTCAAATCCCGCTCTGAAGGAAAGGAGAGTGGGGAAAGATCCTGGAGGTGTCAGCAGCTTCCCCCGAGGGGCAGCTGTGACCTTGATCTGGGACAGGGACAGGACCCACGGGAGGGCTGGAGCTGGGCCAGGGATTTGGGGTGGGTTTTGGGAAAGGTTCTGTCCCCAGAGGCTGCTGGGCACTGCCCCAGGGCATGGCACATCCCCAACCCTGCCTTTGGACAGCCAGGGTGGGACTGGGGGTCTGGGCAGGGCAGGAGCTGGGGTGATGATCCTGTGGGTCCCTCCCAAGCCAGAACATTCCATGGCTCCAGGAAAGCCCATGTGTGCAAGGCCATCCAAGGCTGTCCTCGAGGCTCACCCATTGTCCCCACGCAGTGGGGTGGCACTCAGAGCAGGGAAGGGCCCTGGGCAAGGTCCCTGCCAAGCCAAACCAGTCCTGGTTCTGTGACTTCTGGCTGTTCTGGTTCTGTGATTTCTGATTGCTCTGGTTCTGTGACTTCTGACCATTGCTATTCTGTGACTTCTGACCCTTCCATTCTGTGATTTCTGACCATTCTGTGACTTCTGGCCATTCTGTGATTTCTGACCATCCCCATTCTGTGATTTCTGACTGTCCCCATTCTGTGATCTCTGACTGTTCCCATTCTGTGATTTCTGACCATTCTGTGATTTCTGTGTGTTCCCATTCTGTGATTTCTGACTGTTCCCATTTTGTGATTTCTGACCATTCTGTGATTTCTGACCCTTCCCATTCTGTGATTTCTGACCATCCCTATTCTGTGATTTCTGTGTGTTCCCATTCTGTGATTTCTGACTGTTCCCATTCTGTGATTTCTGGCCATTCTGTGATCTCTGAACATCCCCATTCTGTGATTTCTGAATGTTCTCATTCTGTGATTTCTGACCATTCTGTGATTTCTGACTGTTCCCATTTTGTGATTTCTGACCATCCCTATTCTGTGATTTCTTACTGTCCCCATTCTGTGATTTCTGTGTGTTCCCATTCTGTGATTTCTGACTGTTCCCATTCTGTGATTTCTGACCATTCTGTGATTTCTGACTGTTCCCATTCTGTAATTTCTGACTGTTCCCATTCTGTAATCTCTGACCATCCCCATTCTGTGATTTCTGACTGTCCCCATTCTGTGATTTCTGACTGTCCCCATTCTGTGATTTCTGACTCTTCCCACTCTGTGATTTCTGACCATTCTGTGATTTCTGATTGTTCCCATTCTGTGATTTCTGACCATTCTGTGATTTCTGACTGTTCTGGTTCTGTGATTTCTGACTGTTCCCACTCTGTGATTTCTGACTGTTCCCATTCTGTGATTTCTGACTGTTCCCATTCTGTGATTTCTGACCATTCTGTGATTTCTGACTGTCCCCATTCTGTGATTTCTGTGTGTTCCCATTCCATGATTTCTGATTGTTCCCATTCTGTGATTTCTGAGTGTTCCCATCTCTGATTTCTGACCATTTTGTGATTTCTGACCAGGAGTGTTGACCCTTCTGCCTGGGGCTTCCAGCTCTGGGAAATTTTGGAATCCCAGACTCACTGGGAGGGGAGGCAGGGGGGCTGTGCTGCCCCACCATGGAAGTGTCCATGGCCGGGTTTCTCAGGGCTGGAGCCCCCTGGGATGGTGGGAGGTGTCCCCAGGTGGGATTTCAGGGATTTCCCCACCTGAGCCATCCCAGGGCTGCAGCTCCATCCAGCCTTTCCCTCATTCCCCCATTCCCACAGCCCCCACGGCCTGGCTGTGCTGAGGGTCCCTGGGGACCCCCGTGTGCTCCTCCCTGGCAGCTCCACGGAAATCCAGCAGACAGATCCCATTTCACTCCTGCATCTCCTCCACGACCATTTCCTCCGTGATTTATCCTGCCCTGCTCAGCCCCAGCCAGCCCAGCCCTCCTCAGAGGGCTTTTCACATCTGTGCTCAATGCCAGGGCCTCCTTTTTTCAAAGCAACACTTGGTTTTTGTGGGGTGGAGGTGACTGAAGATCTTCTCCCTGACCTGGGTCCCCCTCTGGTCCCACGAGTCCCACTGCTGGTGGGAGGCACAAGGGGAAATGTGGCCTCCCACCTGCCAAACAACACCAAAACCGCAGCTGAAGGACCCCAAGTCTTGGCAGAAAAACCCAAAAATATCTGCTCAAAGGCTCGGAATTCTCCCCCAGCCCTTCCCAGGCTGGGTGGGAAAGCAGCTCTCAGTGGTCAGCAGGGAGAAGCTGCTTTAAATTAAGGGAAAGGTTCTGCTTAATCCTGCTCAGATGGGAGATCAGCAGGGGAAGGTTGATAAATGGGTTCGTGGATTTCCAGGCCAGAAGGAGCTTTCATCCCAGGGTTTTAATGCCATGACCTGAATTTCTGGGGGGCTGTGCTCGGCCCTGCTCCTGCTGCAGGGCCACGGTGGCGGGGTCACCTGCAAGGGCTGGAATTGCTGCTTTGGGACAGACGGGGTCACCAGCCCCCCCTGCAGCCCTGTGTCACACACCGGGGCACACCCTGCTGCTTCTTGTCTGTGAGAGGACAAAGTGCATGGAAACGGGACTTCGAATTCCCTGAATTCCCAAGGGAGCTCTGGCCTGGGTGACATTTTGCTCATTCCCTGCAATTCTGCTGTAGCTGAAGGCAGGCTGTGCCTCCACCAGCCCAGGCCCTGCCACAGTGAACATCTCCCTGCTCCAAAAGGGGAGAAATTCTCCTGAATTTCACCTTTTCTTTGTACTGGGACGTGCTGCAGTGCAGGAGCTGCTCTCCCTGCTCCTCATTCCCTGCCCAGCATCCCTGGTGCCGTGTCCTGTGCCCTCCCAGCCCTGGTTCCTCTGCCCTTGCCAGTGCCAGGGGAGCTGAGCCAGAAGGATGTTGTGCTGCTGGGGCTCTGTGCTGGCACATTCCTGTCTTTGGACACTCCCAGGGGCAGCTCCAGACTTCAGGGGTGGATTTGGGGTCTGTTGGCTCGAGGGCAGCTCCAGACGTCTCAGGTCTGGAGCAGGAGAGGATTTGAGGATCATGGCAGGGTTTGGGTGGGAAGAGACCTCAAATCCCACCCAGATGCCCCCTGCCATGGGCAGGGCACCTTCCTGTGCCAGGCTGAGGCCACGAAGTCCTGCCTGGAGGAGCAGACACCCCTGGCTCTCCTCTCCTGTATCCAGGGCTCCCCATCCCATGTGCCCCACCACCAGAGCCCCCTGGAGTGGGACAGTGGGACCAGTGTCACCTGTGCCCTCGTGTCCTGCCGTGCTGCAGCTGCTGGCACCACGTTCTGTCCTTTCTCTGGGTGTTTTGTGTGAAATCAGCATTTTCACGTGGTAAAATTCACATTTTCACATGATCTTTCCTCTCTCTCTCTCTCTCTCTCCACCTTTTGCCCACATCTCTAGGAAGAAGAGCAAAAGCAGGCAGTAAGTTGACTCCACTTTGTAGGTGATCTGACTTTTTTTTCCCCCCTTCCTGCATGAAATCCATTTTCTGTTAATTGCCTTGTATGCAAATGGGCCCTGGGAATGGGTGGGGGGATTTTGGGAGCTGGAGCAGAGCTTCCAGCAGAGCACGGTGTGTGTGTTTGTGTGTGTGTGTGTGTGTGTGTGTGTGTGTGTGTGTGTGTGTGTGTGTGTGTGTGTGTGGTGTTTGTGCCACAGTTATCCCTCCCTCCCTCCCCAGGGAGCTTTCCTGCCCCGGGCAGGGCTGCTGGGGAATTGTGGCATCCTGGCCAGGGGAGCAGGGGCTCTCAGCTGGCTTCGTGGCTGATTTCTGGCAGATCCGGGGGGGTTCCACGTGCTGGGGAAGCTTTCCCGTCTCTTCAGGAATCCTTTCCTTTGCCTCCCCGCCACATGCAAGTCCATGCACGAAAAACTAATTAATGCCTTAATATTCCGGGCATGGCTCCATGTCCTGCGAGGGAAGGAGCAGGAATGCCTGGGCTTTGTTCCATCCCCGTTTTTCTGCCCTGTGCGGGTTCCGGGATGCGCTGCAGAGGGAGCCCTTCTGCCTTCTGCTGTCCCCGGAGCAGGCAGATGTTCCTGCAGGTCTGCAGCCTTTGCAGGCACGGTTTCGTTCTGACGAGCATCAGTCCGTGCTTGGCACCCCCGGGCTCCTGTGCTGTTTCTCACTGGGGACACTGGCAATCCTGGGGGCTCGTTTTTGGGGGAAACGGGCATTTTGGGGCAGCAAGCTGGAAACGCTTCAGTTTTGCCTGTGCTGGGTGACTCCTGGTGGGTTTGTGCTGCTGTGGCAAACAGGGGTGGTGCTGAGTGGGCACCTTCACTGGAGCCCAGCTCGTCCTTGGGGAATCCTGGCATGGTTTGGGTGGGAAGGGGCCCTAAACCTCACCCTGTGCCACCCTGCCATGGCAGGGACACTGCCACTGTGCCAGGTGCTCCCAGCCCTGTCCAGCCTGGCCCTGGGCACTGCCAGGGGTGCAGGGCAGCCCCAGCTGCTCTGGGAATTCCATCCCACCCTGCCAGGCAGGAATCTGTGCTGGGTCCCACCCAAGCCCTCCCTGGCTTTGCTGCGGCTCCTGGCAGAAGGGCTGTGCTTTGCTGGAGGCTGCAGCAGGTGCCAGGAGCTGCAGGAATGTCCTGGGGGAAGGAGAGCAGCCAAGGCACGGCCAGCCTGCCCTGTGCCACTGGAATGGCACACAGCCTGTCCCTGTCCTCCCCAGCTCCCTCTGCAGCGATCTCTGCAGGGAAGGGCAGAGAGCCCCGTCCTCCCCTGGACTGTGGGTGTAGGAAAAGGGTAAACATGAGATCAGGGAAGAAGCTGGCCAGGCTGACATCCCTTTTTTCCCTGGAACATTGTGTCAGGAGGAGGATAAAGAGCCAAAACTGCAATAAGGTCAGCACAGTGACATTCTGTGCAGGCCCATCCCTCTGGAGTCATGAACGGAGCAGCCAAAGTGGATCTGAAGCTCAAGAAAAGCAGATTTTGGGCAAACAAAGGTCACAGTTCTGGTCTGTAGGGATTGAAATTTGACATCCTTCCTTTGCATGGCCTGGGGTGGCTTGAGCTGCTCCCCCCTGGCTGTGAAGGTGCAGCCTGGAAAGGCTGGGAATCCCAGGGCAGGCTGAGAAATCCCAGGGCAGGCTCAGAAATCCCAGGGCAGGCAGAGAAATCCCAGGGCAGGCTCAGAAATCCCAGGACAGGCTCAGAAATCCCAGGGCAGGCTCAGAAATCCCAGGGCAGGCTCAGAAATCCCAGGGCAGGCTCAGAAATCCCAGGGCAGGCTCAGAAATCCCAGGGCAGGCTCAGAAATCCCCCCTGGCTGTGAAGGGAAGGTTGGGAATCCCAGGGCAGGCTCAGAAATCCCAGGGCAGGCTCAGAAATCCCGGGACAGGCTCAGAAATCCCAGGACAGGCTGGAAATCCCGGGACAGGCTCAGAAATCCCCCCTGGATGTGAAGGGAACGTTGGGAATCCCAGGACAGGCTCAGAAATCCCAGGACAGGCTGGAAATCCCAGGGCAGGCTCAGAAATCCCAGGCCAGGCTCAGAAATCCCCCCTGGCTGTGAAGGGAAGGTTGGGAATCCCAGGGCAGGCTCAGAAATCCCAGGGCAGGCTCAGAAATCCCGGGACAGGCTCAGAAATCCCAGGACAGGCTCAGAAATCCCAGGACAGGCTGGAAATCCCAGGACAGGCTGAGAAATCCCAGGGCAGGCTGAGAAATCCCAGGGCAGGCTCAGAAATCCCAGGGCAGGCTCAGAAATCCCAGGACAGGCTCAGAAATCCCAGGACAGGCTGACAAATCCCAGGACAGGCTCAGAAATCCCCCCTGGCTGAGCAGGAGCAGCCTGGAAGGTTGGGAAGGACCCCCAGGCTCACCTGCTCCACCCCCAGCCCTGGGCAGGGACACCTGGGGTTGGATTTTTGGCTGCTGAGAGTTTCAGACTTTGTGTGCTGACAGACTGACCCCCAGGACAGCACTGCTTCCGAGGGGTTTGCTTGATATTCACTTGAACTTTTAATGTTTTAAATGGTTTTTTTATGTGTTATAGGGAAATAGAGGGGTGCTCTTGTAGTTTTATAAGGAGATTTTGTTTTAAGATTAAAGTTTTTGTGGGGTTTTTTGAGGATTTTTTAATGGGTTTTATGCTTGGATGGGGTTTTATGTGTTATAGGGAAATAGAGGGGTGCTCTTGTAGTTTTATAAGGAGATTTTGTTTTAAGATTAAAGTTTTTGTGGGGTTTTTTGAGGATTTTTTTATGGGTTTTATGCTTGTATTTTGAGATTATTTTTTTAATTTGAGGGATGATTGAAGTATTGAAGGAGTTAATGTTTTGTTTGGGATTTGTAGATGGTTATTTGGAGTTTGTGGTGGGAATTGTGGTTGGGGTGGTGTCAGGATTGGTTGTATGGTTGGTTTTGGGGGTTTTGTATTTAATTTTGGTTGTAGGTTATGATTTATTTGGAGTTTGTGGTGGGAGTTGTGGTTGGAATGCTGTTAGGGTTGGTTGTATGGTTGGTTTGGGGGTTTCTTGTATTTCATTTCAATTGTAGGTTGTATTTGTTTGGAGTTTGTGGTAGGAATTGTGGTTGGAATGGTGTTAGGGTTGGTTGTATGGTTGGTTTTGGGGTTTTTGTATTTAATTTTAGTTGTAGGTTATGATTTATTTGGAGTTTGTGGTGGGAATTGTGGTTGGAATGGTGTTAGGGTTGGTTGTATGGTTGGTTTTGGGGTTTTGTATTCAATTTTAGGTGTAGGGTTATTTTGTGTGGGTTGCAGGGTTGTTTTTGGTTTCAGTTGTAAGATTTTGTGTGCTGGTTGTGCTGGGGAGAGGGGATTTGGTGCCACACTCAGAGCTGAACTTCACCGAGGCTTGGGCAGGATCTGATCTGTCCTGGGCTCCTGGAGGGACAGAGCTCGGTGTGATGTCACAGCCCTGGAGTGATGTCACAGCCCTGGAGGGACAGAGCTCAGTGTGATGTCACAGCCCTGGTGTGATGTCACAGCCCTGGAGGGACAGAGCTCAGTTTGATGTCACAGCCCTGGTGTGATGTCACAGCCCTGGTGTGATGTCACAGCCCTGCAGTGACAGCTAAGAGGAGATGCCATTCCAGTGCCACGAGCTGTTCCTGTCCCACCACGCTGTTCCCTGTGCTGGCCCTGCCGTGTCCCAGCCAGTGCAATCCTCACCCCCTGCAGCCCCTGGGATGGGTTAGTCCTGCTCTGGATTAAGCTGGGATGGGTTAGTCCTGCTCTGGATTAAGCTGGGATGGGTTAGTCCTGCTCTGGATTAAGCAGAGAACCCTGGTTTGGGTTCAGTCCTGCTCTGGAGCAGCAGAGAGCCCTTGGATAGATTTAATCCTGCTCTGCCCTGGTTTGGGTTCAGTCCTGCTCTGCAGCAGCAGAGAGCCCTGGTTTGGGTTCAGTCCTGCTCTGCAGCAGCAGAGAGCCCTGGTTTGGGTTCAGTCCTGCTCTGCAGCAGCAGAGAGCCCTGGTTTGGGTTCAGTCCTGCTCTGCAGCAGCAGAGAGCCCTGGTTTGGGTTCAGTCCTGCTCTGCAGCAGCAGAGAGCCCTGGTTTGGGTTCAGTCCTGCTCTGCAGCAGCAGAGAGCCCTGGTTTGGGTTCAGTCCTGCTCTGCAGCAGCAGAGAGCCCTGGTTCGGGTTCAGTCCTGCTCTGCAGCAGCAGAGAGCCCTGGTTTGGGTTCAGTCCTGCTCTGCAGCAGCAGAGGTGTTTTCCAGCTGGGCAGAGCTGTCAGGGCCCTGTGCTTTCTCCAGGCTGGGGAGCAGCCAGCAGGCAGCCCGGCCCCTGCTCCATTCATGCCTTCCCTGAATCACATTCCTGTGCCCTGAATCAGCCCTGGGTCCCTCCCCACAAACAGGCAGCAGTCTGTTCACTTCCCCGTCTCGCAGCCCTGCCTTCCTGCCAAGTCCCGAGGCACAGAGCTGAGCCCAGCTCTGCCTGCCTGGACAGGGAAATCCCCTGGGAAGGGCTGCAGTCCCAGCTGATGGGGGGGCTCCATTTCCTGCCTGGAAGTGGTTCCATTTCACCCTCCGCAGGGTTCTGGTTGTTTCTGTGCTGGTTTAAGCTGTGCTATCTGTGGTGAGGATGGGAAGGGAGTGTTCCAGGGCACCTGCAGCTCTGTGGGTTATGGGGGTGGCTGTGAGGTCTGTGATGTGCTCAGGGGCTCAGGTTCGGTGTGGTCCCCTCTGAGGAGACCCTGCTGGAAAGGACAGGCGCTCCCCTGGCACTGGGAGCGTGGGTGATTCAGGGTGGGTGCCCCTTGTGTGGGTGCCCCTTGTGTGGCTCCCCAGGGTGGTGAAAGACAGGAGGGGGACCGGGCAGTGTCCTCATTAACACACCTCATTAACACACTTCTGCTGTGTTAATGATTCTCCTTCATTTGGACAGCAGGCCCTGGGGGCCCCTGGCAGCACCAGAGCTCAGGGCTGGCCCTGGGAGGGTGACAGGGCACAGCCTCGTGTGCCAGCACCACTAGGGCAGGTGCCCAGGGAGGGCAGGGGCTCCTTTAGCACCTTCAGAGCCCCTGCCAGGGCCTGAGGGGGCTCCAGGAGAGCTGCAGAGGGACTGGGGACAAGGCTGGAGGGACAGGACCCAGGGAATGGCTCCCAGTGCCAGAGGGCAGGGCTGGGTGGGAGATTGGGAATGAGGAATTGTTCCCTGGCAGGGTGGGCAGGGCTGGCACAGGGTGCCCAGAGCAGCTGGGGCTGCCCCTGGATCCCTGGCAGTGCCCAAGGCCAGGCTGGACACTGGGACACTCTGGGGCAGTGGCAGTGCCCCTGACATGGCAGGGGTGGCACTGGGTGGGCTCTGAGGTCCCTTCCAGCCCAAACCAGGCTGGGATTCCCTGGTTCCATGCCCCGTGCCAGCTCCCAGCCTGGCATGGTCCTGCTTTCTGGGACAAGCTGAGCCAGGAGCTGCTGTGGCTGCAGCACCTCTGAGCTGCCCAGACCTTTGGGAGATGCTGATCCCACCTGGAAGGGCTGGGAGGGGCTCCCAGGGCTGCTCATTCTGTGTCAGCCACCAAAGCTCCCTGGATGAGCACTGGAGGGAGAGGGAGGCTGTGACAGCAGGGGCACAGCAGCACCTGGGCCTCAGGGGCAGGAGGAGAGGGTGGCTGGTGTCACAGCAGAGCAGCAGGAAGGTGCACGAGCAGCAGGAATGTTCCAGAGTGGCAGGGATGTCCAGAGCAGAGCAGGAATGTCCCAGAGCAGAGCAGCAGGAATGGCCAGGAACAGCAGGAATGTTCCAGAGCAGCAGGAATGTCCCAGAGCAGCAGGAATGTTCCAGAGCAGCAGGAATGTTCCAGAGCAGAGCAGGAATGTTCCAAAGCAGGAGGAATGTCCAGAGCAGAACAGGAATGTCCAGAGCAGCAGGAGCGTTCCAGAGCAGAGCAAGAATGTCCCAGAGCAGAGCAAGAATGTCCCAGAGCAGAGCAAGAATGTCCCAGAGCAGAGCAAGAATGTCCCAGAGCAGAGCAAGAATGTCCCAGAGCAGAGCAAGAATGTCCCAGAGCAGAGCAAGAATGTCCCAGAGCAGAGCAAGAATGTCCCAGAGCAGAGCAAGAATGTCCCAGAGCAGAGCAAGAATGTCCCAGAGCAGAGCAGGAATGTCCCAGAGCAGGAGGAATGTCCAGGAGCAGCAGGAATGTCCCAAAACAGCAGGAATGTCCAAAACAGCAGGAATGTTCTGGAGCAGAGCAGCAGGAATGTCCAGAGCAGCAGGAATGTCCAGAGCAGAGCAGGAGCGTTCCAGAGCAGAGCACCAGGAATGTCCAGGAGCAGAGCAGGAATATCCAGAACAGCAGGAATGTTCCAGAGCAGCAGGGATGTCCACAGCAGCAGAATGTCCAGAGCAGCAGGGATGTCCAGAGCAGAGCAGGAGCGTTCCAGAGCAGAGCACCAGGAATGTCCAGGAGCAGAGCAGGAATATCCAGAACAGCAGGAATGTTCCAGAGCAGCAGGGATGTCCACAGCAGCAGGAATGTTCCAAAGGCTGAGGAGCAGTGTCCCTGCAGAGTCACTGAGTATGCAGAACCACGAATTCACTGCTCAGGTTTATCTTGTAGGAATCAGCAAACCCCAGAGTGGTTTGGGTTGGGAGGGCCCTCAGAGCCCACCCAGTGCCCTCCCTGCCATGGCAGGGACACTTCCCCTGTCCCAGGTGCCCCCAGCCCATCCAGCCTGGCCTGGGATATTTTGTCCATCCCATTAAAGATCTCACTGGTGAGCTCAGTGGGATTTTCAGGCCCTGTCCCACCCCGTGGGTGTTGGTACCCTTTGTGCCCTGTCCCTGAGGGTCTCTGGGATGTGTTGGTGGCATTTCTCACTCCCCTTCCACGTCCCCATGGACCATTTGCTGCCAGGTTTGGGGACAGACACTCCTGAGCCCGTGGCAGTTGTGTTCCCACCGTGGGGAGATGGCTGCTGTGACTGCAGAGATGTTGCACAAGGATTTGCATTTGTTTTGGCAAGGCCTGGCTCTCCTTGCTGTTTGTTTAGTCCCTGGGAACGTGATGCTGCTGCTGAGCTTGGCAGGACCCACGACAGCATTCTGGAATGTTCCCCTCTGACGTCTTTTCTTTGGGCACGGGCTGTAAGTGGTTAAAGGATCGTCCTTGTGGAGTGCAGGATGTGAAATATTTATTGCTTCCCTGCTGAATTTCACAGGCCTGCTGGCTCTTGTGAAGCAGTGCTGTCTTCACTCTGCAGCCAGGCGCTCCCAGGGCTGGAGGAAGCACAGGCAGCGCGCTCCTCCTCCTCCTCGGTGTGACCCAGCACACCCTGCCGCCCTCCCTCCATCCCTGACCATCCCTGACTCCTCCTGTGGCCTGGAGCTCCCGAACACACGTGGCTGCTGCCGTGGACAGTGCCCAGCAGCAGCTGTCCATTCCCCAGTTCCGTTTGAGCAAGCAGAGCCCAGAGCTGAGCGTTCCCGCGCCGCTCCGTGTGGAATTGTGTCTGCTCAGGCCCAGGGAGAGCCAAGGCTTTTTAGGTGCTCAGGAATGTCCAGCAGGGTGGTGGTGAAATTCAGGTTGGAGGCTTTGTGGTATCTTGGCTGTGAGCTGGAGAAAGGATTGTTTATAGAGGCACAGGATGGTTTGGGTGGGAAGGACCTTAAAGCTCATCTTGTGCCATGGCAGGGACACCTTCCCCTGTCCCAGGGTGCTCCCAGCCCCATCCAGCCTGGCCAGGGATGGGCAGTCCACAAAAACTTCTCTTTTCGTGGGCTTCAGAAGAAATTCACAGAATTCCTTCCATCCACAGTGATGGAAAATCCAGCAGAAGCCAAGTGCACCCCACGGGGCTCCTTGCAGGAGGAGAACATCCATGGGGCTGACCCGTGCCCGGCCCGTGGGCCGGGGTGAATAATGCTCCTAAAGCCCAGTAATCCAATTGCAGAGAATGAATATTAACGTGTTTCTCTGGGTGCATCTGCAGTGCTTTCCCTGGGATCATTATCCAGCCTGGAAGGGCAATCAAAGCCACGTGAGGGACATCTGGATCCACTGTTGCTTTATGTGGCACCTGGCCCTTATTAATAGTAATGAGGAAATGGCAGTTTGGGATTTCTTGACCTCACATGAAATTCATTTCTCTGGGCAAAGGTTGCTAACAGATGGCAGCAATTTGGGGCTCAGTTCATCATCTGTTGCACAGGCTTTATTGCTCTGGTTTGGCCCTTTCCTCTGTTGGGAACCATCCCTTTTTCCACCTCGTCTCTTTATAGGGGTTGTCTTTTTCAAAGGAAGCCCTGGAACATCTTGTTAAGGCATGTTCTGTGCAGCTCCGGGGTTTAGGTATGGCCTGACACAACCCAACAATCCTGTTGGGCATAAATCACTCTTTTACTCTTTACTGTGCTGTAAACTTTTGTCTTTTTGAAGTCTCTGCTTTCTGTGGCGCTCTTGGCCCCTCTCCAGTTTGTTCTTTACCCCCCAGCCCACAAAGACACTCCTGCACTCGGGCTGGGAGCAGAGGGGAGAGCTGCAGGGGGACACAGCCCGTGACACAGCGAGCTGGAACCTGGGGGCTGCTCAGCTGGAGCAGGGAAGGCTCTGGGAGACCTTCCAGGAGATGGAGAGGGCACTGGGGACTGAGATGACAGGGCAAGGAGTCATGGCTCCAGCCTGAACGGGGGCAATTTGGATTAGATATTGGAATTGTCCCTGGCAGGGTGGGCAGGGCTGGCACAGGGTGCCCAGAGCAGCTGGGGCTGCCCCTGCATCCCTGGCAGTGCCCAAGGCCAGGCTGGGCACTGGGACACCCTGGGACAGTGGCAGTGTCCCTGCCATGGCAGGGGTGGGATGGGCTGGGTTTGAGGTGGAGGAATTCCATGGAGGAATTCCGTGGAGGAATTGTCCCCAGTTATTGTCCAATCACACTCTGAAGACATCCTGGGTGTGGCAGAGGCAGGAGATCTCTGTGCCTTGCAGGGACAGTGGCTGAGGGTGTTTGGGTGTCTCCTCTCTGGCCAAGGATCTCCTTGACAAATGGGACCAATTATGGCTCTGTGCAAGAGCAAAACCTTTTACTGTGGGGGGTTTTTTTAGGGTTTTTTTTGTAGTTACAGCTGATTTGAAGCAGGCTAGAAGCATGCTAAAGAAACCCAGCAAGCACAGGCCTGGGGAGCAAAACCTTTTAACTGTGGGGGGTTTTTTTAGGGGTTTTTTTTTGTAGTTACAGCTGATTTGAAGCAGGCTAGAAGCATGCTAAAGAAACCCAGCAAGCACAGGCCTGGTGCTGTTTGGCATTACAGAAATATCCTGCATTCGGGGCCTGGGGATGCTGGGGTTGGATGCTGCTGGCTCAGATGGTGTCAGGCTGGGCAGGGACCCCTTCCCCTGTGCTGCTGCACTGCCACATCACAGATTTGCAGCCTTGCCTCAGAAATCAGGGCTGCACACAGCCACCCAGCCGTGTCGGCACCTCACTGTGCCACAGGAAGGAAGGCAAACCTGGCCCTGGATCCGTTCTTCTCCAGGGCTGCACCAAAGCAGTCCTGCCTCGGAGCCTGGCTCTGGGGATATCACTTCCAGCTGCAGCCTTGGCCTCGCGTGATGCTCCCTGCCTGAAACCCCTTGGGGTTGTTTTATTTATCAAAGTGAAATGGGAGTTGTTCTAACGAGTAAAATCGTTGTGTAATCCAAATTGAGGTTTACAGAGAAAGGCTGGTATTGTGTTTGTGATTTACTGCTGTAAACACCCCTGCAGTCTCACCAGCCTGAGGCAGGTGTGCTTCAATCCACAAAGAATTCAAACAGCAGAGAAATAGAAAGCTTTGGTGTTTTAACACGAAGTTTTGGTGTTTTGACTGATGTAGTTCAGGGGAAGTGCCCAAGGCCAGGTAGGAAGGGCTGGGAGCACCTGGGACAGTGGCAGTGTCCCTGCCATGGCAGGGGTGGCACTGGGGGGGCTCCGAGGTCCCTTCCAGCCCATGAGTGGATGGTTCTGAGCAAACCCTGCTCAGGTGAACGTCAGTTTTCTTTCCTCTGCCCCTTTCTCTGTTGAATTTCACCCGGTGGAGGTGAGGGAGAGATGGGGACTCCTGGGCCTGGCAAAGCCCTGTCAGGCACTGCCCCTCCCCACCCTGGGCTCGTTGGAAACACCCCAGGTTTGCTCCCAGCCCAGCCAGGTTCTGACCTCCTGCAGCTGAACCCTGCCTTAACCCTGCCTTGCTGAGAGCAGCCAGGAGCCCAGCAGGTGAACTCAGGCACGGAATTCTGCATCCTGAGCCCAGCATGGCTAGGGTGGTGCTCTGGGCACTCACCCTGTGCCTCAAACCCAGGGCACAGCACTGGCTGCTCTGGGGGGGAGTGACCTGAAACCCCAGCCAGTGCCACCCCTGCCATGGCAGGGGTGGCACTGGCTGGGCTTTCAGGTCACTCCCCCCCAGAGCAGCCGGTGCTGTGTCCTGGTTTTGAGGCACAGGGTGAGTGCCCAGAGCATCACCCCAGCCATCCCGGGCTCAGGATGCAGAATTCTGGGCATCCTGTGCCCAGCATGGCTGGAATGGTGCTCTGGGCACTCACCCTGTGCCTCAAAACCAGGGCACAGCACTGGCTGCTCTGGGTGGGAGTGACCTTAAATCCCAGCCAGTGCCACCCCTGCCATGGCAGGGACACTGCCACTGTCCCAGGCTGCTGCCAGCCCTGGCTTTGGGCACTGCCAGGGCCTGCCCACCCTCCCAGGCAGGAATTCCTGCCCAGGCTCCCTGCAGGGCAGCTCCTGGTGGGACACGGCACGGGGACCTGGTGTCACAGAATTCTGCATCCTGTGCCCGGGATGGCTGGGGTGGTGCTCTGGGCACAGGATGCACAGAATTCTGCATCCTGAGCCCAGCATGGCTGGGGTGGTGCTCTGGGCACAGGATGCACAGAATTCTGCATCCTGTGCCCAGCATGGCTGGGGTGGTGCTCTGGGCACAGGATGCACAGAATTCTGCATCCTGTGCCCGGGATGGCTGGGGTGATGCTCTGGGCACTCACCCTGTGCCTCAAAACCAGGACACAGCACCGGCTGCTCTGGGTGGGAGTGACCTGAAATCCCAGCCAGTGCCACCCCTGCCACGGCAGGGACACTGCCACTGTCCCAGGCTGCTGCCAGCCCTGGCTTTGGGCACTGCCAGGGCCTGCCCACCCTCCCAGGCAGGAATTCCTGCCCAGGCTCCCTGCAGGGCAGCTCCTGGTGGGACACGGCACGGGGACCTGGTGTGGCTGGAGGTCAGGCGTGGTGTCCAGTCCCTCCCAGCTCTGTGCTGGCCTGAACGCTGGAAGGGTTTGGGGAGAATCGGTGGGTTTGAGGCTGTGCAGGTGTGGCTGGTGGTGATCCACCAGCCCCTGGGCAGGTGGGAGGCTCTGGGGGATGTTCAGTCACGCTGCTGGGCTGGCCTTGAGGCCACCCACGCTCCCAGGGCTGATTTGGGAGCCCAGCCTGGCTGCAGGATGTCAGAAGTGATCCCAGCTCCCCGGGGAGCTGCCCAGGCTCCTCTGCCCCACTGTGGCACGGAGCTCCTTCCTAGGAGCAGCTTGGAGAAGGGATCTTGCACACTCAATAAATAACCCAGAGCCAGCAGCTTTCAGGTGAGCAATTTAGACAAGGAAACATCTCATCATGCCCCAAAATAAATATAGGAAATGGGGGGTTTGTGTCAAAACTTCCCTTCAAGGAGCATTTTTGTGCTCAGAAGACAGTAACACCTGGATGCCAAGGATTCCCACAGCTCAGAAATGGGACAGAAATTGTGCTGCACAATTATGGTGAGGCCCTGCCTTGTCCTGAGGATGAGGAGAGGGACAATCTGTGACATGGGAAATGGGAGAGCAGGGTCTGAGGGTGGGCAGGGCTGGCACAGGGTGCCCAGAGCAGCTGGGGCTGCCCCTGGATCCCTGGCAGTGCCCAAGGCCAGGCTGGACACTGTGCTGGGAGCAGCCTGGGCCAGTGGCAGTGTCCCTGCCATGGCAGGGGTGGCACTGGGGGGGCTCTGAGGTCCTTTCCCACCCAAACCACTGCAGGGTTCCATAAGCTGGCCCCAAACAGCAGTGCCTGCTGCAGTGAGCAGAGCTAAAGCAGACCTTTATTCCCAAATGCCTTTTTCTTTCAAAGAAGAAAAACTTTTTGTTTGGTTGTTTTGGTTTTTTTTTAATTTTTTTTGTTTGGTTTTTTGGGTTTTTTGGGGGTGTTTTTGGGGTTTTTTTGCTTTTTTTTGGTTTTTTTTGTTGCTGGTTTTTTTGTTTTTTGTTTTCTGTTTTTTTGTTTTGTTTTGTTTTGTTTTGTTTCTTTCCTACTGCTTAATCCAAAAGGAGTGTCAGTGTCCCAGGGCAGTGCTGTGTGCTGTGCTTCCTCTCTCCAGCTCGGGGTGAAGTGCCCAGTTCCCACTTTCCTGTGGAAAAACTGAGGAAAAGGTCACGTTGTCAAATTAGGGCAGGGAGTGTGCAGGGCCTGAGTGCCCTCAGGAGCAGGGTCTGTGTGCCCTCACAGGGTCTGTGTGCCCTCAGGAGCAGGGTCTGTGTGCCCTCACAGGGCCCTGTGTGCCCTCAGCAGGGCCTGTGTGCCCTCAGGCAGCACAAATCTGCTCCAGAGGCACTGCCTGGAGATCTGGGTGTACGATGTGGGATTTGGGAAGGGGGATTTGGGATATAGGATCTGGGATGGGAGATTTGGGCTGTGAGGTGTGAGTGTGGGGCATGGGATTTGGGACGTGGGATTGGGATTTGGGATGTGGAGTGTGGGATGTGGAATGTGCGACGTGGGGTTTGGGATGTGGAACATGGGATTTGGGGTGTGGGATTTGGGGTGTGGGGTGTGTGATGTGGGATTTGGGGAGTGGTATGTGGGGTGTGGGACATGGTATTTGGGATTTGGGGTGGGGCATTTGGGGTGTGGGATGTGGGGTGCTGCAGCAGCCCCTCCTGGGGTGATGCCCAGGGGTTTTCCATGGCAGAGCAGCCCCCAGAGGGGCAGAGCAGCCCCCAGAGCGGGCTCTGTGGCAGGGGCAGGATGGAGCCCCCCAGCCCCGTGCCCTCCCGGGGGCTCACGGAAAGCCCGGGGTGCCGGAGGGGCTCCGGGCGTGTTCTGAATTAGCCGGGAGCCTCTCCTCCCGCAGATCAAAGGGGCTGTGCTGGGACACGAGCGAGCGGCTGCCTTGGACAAACATGCCTGCAGCAGCTGCTGGAGAGCCCCGGCACGGATCCACAGAACCCGGGACAGCAGCTCTCCCCCCTCCTGCCTGGGCCAGCTGCTCTCCATCCTGGGATCCTGCTTCCCTAGGATCCTCTCAGCTCTGTAAATCCTGGGATCCTGCTTCCCTAGGATCCTCTCAGCTCTGTAAATCCTGTGATCCTGCTTCCCTAGGGTCCTCCCAGCCCTGTAAATCCTGGGGATTCTGCTCCCTCGGGTTCCTGAGCTCTGTAAATCCTGGGGATCCTGCTTCCTCAGATTTCTGAGTTCTGTAAATCCTGGGGCTACTGCTTCCCCAGGTTCCTGTCAGCTCTGTAAATCCTGGGGATCCTGCTCCCTCAGGTTCCACTGAGCTCTGTAAATCCTGGGATCCTGCTCCCTCAGCTCTGTCCATCCTGGGATCCTGCTCCCTCAGGTTCCACTGAGCTCTGTAAATCCTGGGATCCTGCTCCCTCAGCTCTGTAAATCCTGGGATCCTGCTCCCTCAGCTCTGTAAATCCTGGGGATCCCGCTCCCTCAGCTCTGTAAATCCTGGGGATCCCGCTCCCTCAGCTCTGTAAATCCTGGGATCCTGCTCCCTCAGCTCTGTCCATCCTGGGATCCTGCTCCCTCAGCTCTGCCCATCCTGGGATCCTGCTCCCTCAGCTCTGTAAATCCTGGGGATCCTGCTTCCTCAGGTTCCTGTCAGCTCTGTAAATTCTGGGATCCCACTCCCTCAGCTCTGTAAATCCTGGGATCCTGCTTCCTCAGGTTCCTGTCAGCTCTGTAAATTCTGGGATCCCACTCCCTCAGCTCTGTAAATCCTGGGATCCTGCTCCCTCAGCCCTGTAAATCCTGGGGCTCCTGCTCCCCCATGTCCCTCCCAGCCCTGCTGGATCTCCCAGCCCTTCCCGATAGTGTGCTCTGCTGCTCTGGAGTGTGAGGCTGGATTCCCAGTGCTCAGGGGAGGGAGCTGGGCCCTGTCCTGCCCTCAGGGCTGCTGAGCCCCAGGAGCTCCTTCTGCAAGGAAAAGGAGAGTGGAGTGGTGTGGGAGCCACAGGGCACAGGGTGCCCAGGGTCACCCCCAGCCCTGGGGACAGGGCAGGTTCCAGCCTGCACCCTGGCACTGCTGGAGGCTCAGTGCCACCCTCTCTGCTTCTTCCTCTTGGACAGCAGCAGGAATTTCCCCATGGAAAGGGAGCTCGGGCCTTGGAACTGCCCAGGGAGGTTTGGAGTGCCCATCCCTGGAGGTGTCCAGGGAATTCCTGGAGGTGGCATTGAGTGCCCTGGGCTGGGGACAAGGTTTGGGCACAGCTTGGATTGGAAGGTCTGGGAGGGCTTTTCCAGCCCCGGGACTCTGGGATTCCTCCAGGAATGGAATGCTGCCTGCCCCGGGTGTGTGCAGAGCTGAGAGCATCACTGGAAGTGCTGAGCAGGGAGGAGGAGGAGAAGGAGGAGGAGGAGGAGGAGGGTGAGCTGGAACCGTGACGAGGCAGCTCCGTGCCTCTGCCCTGTCATCCCTGACGTGTCCCTGCTCCGTGTGTGGGCCCAGCCTGAGGAGGCAAACCCGAGGATGATTCCCCAGGATTTGGGGAGGCTGTGCAGCTCCTCTGCATCTCGTGCTGCTGCTGCTGCTGCTGACGAGCCAGGAATGGCAAAAATAGGATGACAAATGCTTCAGTTTTGTAGGAAAAGTAGGAAATGCTGCAAGGCCCCAGCTGCTCCTCACCTGTGGAAATGTGAGAGCCTGTGGCTACCAGAGCTGGCCATGGGAGCCAAGGGCACTGCAAGCCCTCATTCTCTGCCTGAAGCTCAGACTTATTCACCCAGAGAGCCACAAATGTCACCCATCCTTCTCAGTCCCCTAAATTCATATTCATTACAGTCTTCCTGCACAGGGTTTACAAAGTGGATTTTGGAAGCTGGTGGTTTTACATCAGCAGTGAGAGATGCTTTCCTTCAGCTGCGCTGTGCCCTGCTCATCAAACTCCTCATTTCTCATTTAATCTCCTCTAACCACTTTACTCAGAGAAAATCTGTAGGTACAGAAATCCAACCGTGCACATGTTTTATCATTCAGTGGCTGGGTTGAAGTTTATTGAGAGCAAAGCCCACATTTCTTGATGCTGTCAGGACTGCATTTATCACGCCAGGCCGTGGCCAGCGAGTGATCCATCTTGCTGCAGATCTATTTTTAGTGCTCAGGCAGTGGCTGTCAGCTGTGGATGAACATCCCAGCCCCGACCAGGGATCCCCCATTTGGGAGGAGACTGGAGCAGCAGAGTGGGGCTCAGTGGTGCTGCCCAGGACCCACCACTGGGGCTTTGCCTCCTTCATTTTCTGTCATTTTATCTTCACAAAAGCAGCATTTCCTGAGAGGCTCTGTGGCCAGAGAGGTTTCCTTCTGTCCTTGCTCCCCACCCCTGTGCTGGAGCACAGCAGCATCACCCACAGTGTCTGGGATGTCCTTGGGGCTGGGGCATTGCAGGGCTCAGCACTGGCATGGATCTGGCACTTGCCAGGCTGGGGCATTGCAGGGCTCAGCACTGGCACAGATCTGGCACTTCCCAAGCTGGGGCATTGCAGGGCTCAGCACTGGCATGGATCTGGTAATTCCCAAGCTGGGGCATTGCTCAGAGCTCAGCACTGGCACAGATCTGGCACCTCCCAGGCTGGGGCATTGCTCAGAGCTCAGGATCTGGCACTTCCCAGGCTGGGGCATTGCTCAGAGCTCAGGATTTGGCACTTGCCAGGCTGGGGCATTGCTCAGAGCTCAGGATTTGGCACTTGCCAGGCTGGGGCATTGCTCAGAGCTCAGCACTGGCACTTGCCAGGCTGGGGCATTGCTCAGAGCTCAGCACTGGCACTTGCCAGGCTGGGGCATTGCAGGGCTCAGCACTGGCACAGATCTGGCACTTCCCAGGCCCTTCATCCCCCATGCAATATCTGTAGTTTGGCCCCAGGGCAGCCCCTTCCCATGTCCTGGAGAAGAGCGGGGTGCTCCTTGCTGCTTCTCCCCTGCCAGAGAGAAGAGCACGCAGAGCTGATCCATGATTCATTCCACGTCTGACCCATTCTATGTCTGCTCCATTCCATGTCTGACCCATTCCATGCCTGACCCATTCCATGTCTGCTCCATTCCATGTCTGATCCATGATCCATTCCATGTCTGCTCCATTCCATGTCTGACCCATTCCATGTCTGACCCATTCCATGTCTGATCCATTCCATGTCTGATCCATTCCATGTCTGACCCATTCCATGTCTGACCCATTCCATGCCTGATCCATTCCATGTCTGACCCATTCCATGTCTGACCCATTCCATGTCTCCTCCATTCCAGCTGGAAGAGGGAAGAACACTTTTCCTTCTGTGCCCATTCCCACAGCTGAGAACGACCTGGGTGTGCCTCTCTGTGGGTTTAGCTCTTTAGCCTGGGAGAGAAGGTGCAGAGCCCAGCCTCAGCCTCAGCACTGGAACCACCCGGGGCCACCAGAGCTGGGAATTGCCACTCACAGCCAGGGAGCCACCAGTGCCACCAGCCTGGGGAGGGAGACCCTGGCACAGGGCGCCCAGAGCAGCTGGGGCTGCCCCTGGATCCCTGGCAGTGCCCAAGGCCAGGCTGGGCACTGGGACACCCTGGGGCAGTGGCGGTGTCCCTGCCATGGCAGGGGGGGGATGGAAGGAGCTTTTCCCACCAAACCAGCCCAGGATTGCTCTGTGTCTCTGGGAGCCAGCTCCTCCCCGAGGGCCAGAACTGTCCCCAGCCACGGGCAGTGTCACAGAGCCTCTGTGGCCTCTCCACCAGTCACTCCCTGCAGTTCTCATTGCTCAAAGCATCCCACAGAGCCCCAAAAGGGAGGGGTTGAGCTGGTGATGGATCCAGCTGAGGAAGGGCTGATCACACTTTGCTGTTCATGTCCTGGCTCCAAGAGCTGGTGCCCTTCCTGTCCCTGTGACCTTGTCCCTCATGGACAATGTGGGATTTTCCCAGGATTCCTCCCATCCCAGCAGCTCCTGTCCCTGTGCCCTCGTCCCTCATGGACAATGCAGGGTTTTCCCAGGATTTCTCTCCTGTCCCTGCCCTGCAAGTGGCACTTCCTGGAGCCTGTGGCCCCGTGGGCAGCCAGATCCGTGTTCCCAAGGGAAGCAGAGCTGGCCCAGCCCTGGCCATGGCACAGCTCTGGCTCTCCTGGCACCAGCTCGGGCTACAGCAGCACCTGCCTTGGCAGTGCTCACCTCCAGCACACAGCTTCCCAAGTCTCCAGAGTCCTTGAGGACTGCATAAAATATTGGGAAAGCGTTCCAGGAAATGATGGAAGTCCTGGCTCCAAGAGCTGGTGCCCTTCCTGTCCCTGTGACCTTGTCCCTCATGGACAATGTGGGATTTTCCCAGGATTCCTCCCATCCCAGCAGCTCCTGTCCCTGTGCCTTTGTCCCTCATGGACAATGTGGGATTTTCCCAGGATTCCTCCCATCCCAGCAGCTCCTGTCCCTGTGCCCTCATCCCTCATGGACAATGCAGGGTTTTCCCAGGATTTCTCTCCTGTCCCTGCCCTGCAAGTGGCACTTCCTGGAGCCTGTGGCCCCGTGGGCAGCCAGATCCGTGTTCCCAAGGGAAGCAGAGCTGGCCCAGCCCTGGCCATGGCACAGCTCTGGCTCTCCTGGCACCAGCTCGGGCTACAGCAGCACCTGCCTTGGCAGTGCTCACCTCCAGCACACAGCTTCCCAAGTCTCCAGAGTCCTTGAGGACTGCATAAAATATTGGGAAAGCGTTCCAGGAAATGATGGAAGCCAGGAGGAATTTAAATATTTTCCCGAGTTTTCTGTCCTCGCCCACATTCTGTCTCTGCTGGCTCCCTCCTCTCCTCTTTTCCAAGCAGCTCGAACCTTGAGCTGCAGTTCCCAAGGTCCTGCAGCAGCCTGGAGCTGCTCTGAGCCTTCCTCCTGCCGTGCCAGCCCAGCAGATGAGCAGCCCTGTGGATGCAGGCAGTGTTCCCTCCCCTGCAGCAGCTGAAGCCACATCATTAATTAATGATTAATCCTCGGGCACAGCGTGTTGTTTCCATCACCACCCCACAGCACTCTCCCCCAGAATGACTCCACACCTCCTTTCCTCCACACACGTCAGAGGAGCCTCGGGGGCTCAGTTTGGAACCAGAATTACTCTTCCCTGCCTCCCTCCCTGCCTCCCCCGGCTGCCACCAGAACATCCCAAACGTGCAGCCCCTCCTGGGCGTGCTGCTCCTCATCCCGAGCTGCCTCTGCACGGCTCCTCGGGTGATGTCCTGCAGGTGGCACGGCTCTCTGGGGCTCTGAACGGCCCTGGAGGGGTGCCAGGATGTGGCACTCAGTGCCCTGTGGGGCCAGGCACAGCTGGCACTGGTTGGGCTGGCAGGGCTCTCCCTGCCCCAGTCATTCCTCCCTGTGCACCCCCCTGCCCAGCCCTTTTCGGGGTGGTTCCCTTCCAGCGTTGGAGCTGCAGCTCGCAGGAGATGCAAGCTCAGAGAGTTCAGACAGTGCAGTAATTGGGTTTTACGTGCACAGCCTCTTCTCTCTTGAGAGGAACAATAATGTGTAGCTTTGTCATCTTTCTTTCCATGAGTCAGGTGGTTTTCCCCTCAAAGCAGTCTTTTCAAAGTGTCTGAAACGTTTCCATTCCTCGGGAAGACAGCTGCTCCACTGCCGCTGCTTCTGCTGCACTTCTCCACTTCTGTGCAGAAATTGGAAATGTCTAAACGTAGGAAATGGGGGTGTTGTATAAAGACTTCCCCAGGCCAATTCACCTGCTTGACTCAGGTTGTGAATGCAGTACAATTCCATTCTGTGTTCACCGTGTGAACCAGAAGTGTCCCTGGTGCTGTTGTGAGAACGTGGTGGAGCAAAGGATCCGTGGCTCTGAATTCCCATTCCTGCCGTGCTGAACCCCAGGCTGGGGAACACCTTGTCTCCAGCCCAGCATGGCCAGGTCTGGCCTCTGCTGGGTTTGGTTTAACTCAGCTGGGCTTGGTTTAACTCAGCTGGGCTTGGTTTTACATCTCCTGGCCCATCTCTGTCCTGCATTTCCATCCTGCTAACCTACAGCAGCCAAGTCAGCTCCTCCCAACCTTTGGGCTAAGGGGAGTGTCCCCAGGTCATTCCAAATCTTTAATTTTTTAGTATTATTATTATTGTTATTGTTATTGTTATTGTTATTGTTATGTTTTATTTCTTTAATTAATGCCTCTGCTTGGCTTTTCTCCCCTCGTCAGCACCATCTCCCCTCTGCCTGTGGTCTCCAGAAGAGTTTGGCTCTGGTGTTCCCCTCAGCATTCCCAGCTCCTCCTCCCTCTGCCACAGCCAAAAGCTCCTGGTACCAATCCTCTGCCACAATCCTGTCTTTTTGTGCTGTTCCCCTCTCCCCTCAGCTTTTCTGCCCTTTTTCCTGTTTCTCACTGATGTGAGCTTCCCTGTCATTCCCCTTTTCCTTTCATTATTATCCCGGAAAATGCGATTATGCCACTGGAATTTCCCTGTTCCTTCAAGATTTATTAAAAATAGATATCAGTAGGTAAAAAAACCCCTAAAAACCTCTTCCAGCAGCTGTGCAGGGCCTCCTAGGCCCAAGCTGCCTTTGGGAAGGTGTCAGCAGAGGTTGATGCTGAGGGTCTGGGCTGCAGGAGGGCAGAAATGCTCCCTGGATGAGGAGGAGCTGCCCCGCAGCTGTGACTTCATCCTTGTCCCCACCCTGAGGCCCAGGGGCTGGTCCTGAGCGGGGTCTGCTGCTCTGGGGAGGAGGAAGCACTTGCACAGTTCACTGGGGAGCTCTCGCAGACCTGGCTTGAGCTGAAATGCTCCAAAAATGCTGAGCTTCACTTTGGAGTTTGTGCCTGAGCAGCACAAACTGTTCTTGCTGTGCTGCCCCATTCCACTAGCAGCCTTTGTCCCTGTCATTATCCGTGGATATCCCGTGGATATCCCGTGGATATCCCGTGGATCCACTCCTTTCGAGGTCCTGCCCTTGAGGTTTTCCTTTTGCTAAGATGGAGAGCAGAGTTTGTGTCTCCCCCACCCATTTTTCCTTTTCCGTTTCAAGCTCCTCTCTCTGGACCCGTTCTGCAGGGATTTGGGGCTTTGGGGCTTTGGGGCTTTGGGGCTTTGGGGGTGGGTTGGGGCAGTGCCTGGGGCTGCCCTGCTGCCTGAGCTGGGCTCACACCCCGCGTTGTCAGCAGTGAGTGCTCCCCACGCCAGCCCAGCCTCCAGAGCGTGTGTGAGGCTCTGCACTGCCTCTGTGCTAATGACTCATCCTAACCTTTATGTCATCAGGAAGTGTCATTAGAGCCAGGTTATTTTTGTGCTCCTAATTACAATATGAAGTGGATGGATCCCCGAGGAATTCCTCCTGGATCCTCCAGCCCGGGGTTGTCTTTCAGAGCCCGTTTTCTCCTGGATTTCAGGAGGATGCCGAGCGGCAGATCACAAACCCTTCAGGGACAGCCCCAGAGCCTGCAGGGCTCCTGCTCTGGGTGTGACTGCCGGGAGATTTCACGCCTGTGTCTCACGGTCACAAGTGATGCTTTCAGACACTCCATCCTTTCAGCTTTCCCAGGCCTGCTGCTCCGTGCGTGTCCCCGGCCACGGCTGTCCCAGCAGCTCACGCTCAGCTGGGGGCTCCTGGCCCGGGCCCTTTGTGTCCCCCCGGCCCCCAGGACTCTTTCTCCACGCTGTGCAAGGGAGCAGAGCTCATCCCGGATTACCGAGGCTCCTCTTTGTTGTGGATGTGTGTGGCTGCTGCCTGCCCCAGCCTGCTCCAGCTCCCTGTGCAGACCTGTCCTGGAGCTGTCCCTGCCCCGCAGGAATCCCAGGTTGGGGGTTTGGGGGTGGGTTGGGGCAGTGCCTGGGGCTGCCCTGCTGCCTGAGCTGGGCTCACACCCCGCGTTGTCAGCAGTGAGTGCTCCCCACGCCAGCCCAGCCTCCAGAGCGTGTGTGAGGCTCTGCACTGCCTCTGTGCTAATGACTCATCCTAACCTTTATGTCATCAGGAAGTGTCATTAGAGCCAGGTTATTTTTGTGCTCCTAATTACAATATGAAGTGGATGGATCCCCGAGGAATTCCTCCTGGATCCTCCAGCCCGGGGTTGTCTTTCAGAGCCAGTTTTCTCCTGGATTTCAGGAGGATGCCGAGCGGCAGATCACAAACCCTTCAGGGACAGCCCCAGAGCCTGCAGGGCTCCTGCTCTGGGTGTGACTGCCGGGAGATTTCACGCCTGTGTCTCACGGTCACAAGTGATGCTTTCAGACACTCCATCCTTTCAGCTTTCCCAGGCCTGCTGCTCCGTGCGTGTCCCCGGCCACGGCTGTCCCAGCAGCTCACGCTCAGCTGGGGGCTCCTGGCCCGGGCCCTTTGTGTCCCCCCGGCCCCCAGGACTCTTTCTCCACGCTGTGCAAGGGAGCAGAGCTCATCCCGGATTACCGAGGCTCCTCTTTGTTGTGGATGTGTGTGGCTGCTGCCTGCCCCAGCCTGCTCCAGCTCCCTGTGCAGACCTGTCCTGGAGCTCTCCCTGCCCCGCAGGAATCCCAGGGGTGCCTTGGACAAAGCTGGAGCTGATCAGAGGCCATTCCTTCTGGTCCTTCTCCCCAGAGCTCTTTGGACCCGAGTCCTGCCCCAGAACCACCCCAAGTTCTGCTGCTCAGCGTGGATCCTGGGAAGGATGCACCAAAGGGCTCCTGCCTGGGAGGGCAGCCAGCTGTGGCCTTCAGGACATCGTGTCACCCCGGTGCTCCCTGTCCCTCCTGCCACGGCCAGGTGCTGTGCCACTCCTCCTCACCCCTGCCTGGCATGGCTTTCCCCAGTTTTGTGCAGTTTTCCTGGAAAACACTGGGGCAAGAGCAGCCCGTGGACACACCCAGCGTGGCTGCAGAGCCCTCTGCCACCACAGGACCCAGGGAATGCCAGAGAGCAGGGCTGGATGGGATTTTGGGAATGAGGAATTGTGCCCTGGCAGGGTGGGCAGGCCCTGGCACAGGGTGCCCAGAGCAGCTGTGGCTGCCCCTGCATCCCTGGCAGTGCCCAAGGCCAGGCTGGACACTGGGGCTGGGAGCACCTGGGACAGTGGCAGTGTCCCTGCCGTGGCAGGGGTGGGAATGGGATGGGATTCAAAATCCCTCCCAACCTAAACCATTCCCTGATCCTGTGAATTTGATGTTCCCTGGGCCAGGAGATGGCTTCTCTGCCCTTCTCTGCTATATGGGGACAATCCTCACTCCGCTGCCCTCCAGCTCCCATGAAGCTCCCAGGCTGCTGTTTTTTATTTAAGGACAGGGCAATCAGACCCTGCCCGTGTCCCCCTGAGTGCAGAGAATCCGGGGGCAGAGCAGCCTGCAGCTGGGGCTGGGTGCTCCCAGCAGCAGAGGCTGGGTGCTCCCAGAGCTGGGGCTGGGTGCTCCCAGGAGCAGAGGCTGGGTGCTCCCAGCAGCAGACCCTTCGCTCCTGCGGTGCCCCCCTGAAACCTCCAGCCACCAGCCCAAGGCAGGGCAGCAAACCTGGGACAGCTGGGACAGATAACGCTTGCAGCCCGTGCCATGCCAGCCGGGGGAGCCCCGGGAGGGGAACCGGAGCCCGAGGAGCCCCGGGAGGTGCCGATGGAACAATCTGGAGCATCTTGAGCGCAGCTCCGGGACCCCCACTCGGGGCCCCGCCGGCGGGGGGGCAGCACATGCCCTAGCGCTGTGGAAATGGCGGATGAAAGCAAAAATGTCAGGCTTTGAAAGGAGCCAGGGGAAAGGCGGCATTCTGTGTGGTAACCGAGATTTTATTGTTTCCTGATCCCTGCTCTCGGTGCCACAGCTGGGGGGATGGAGGGGAATGAAAACAAACAGCGCTGCGTCAATGGCGAGTTCAAACAGCTCGGGAGCAGGAGCTGCTGGGGGGCTCGGGGGGCTGGGGGCAGGAGGAGCCTGCCCGGGAACCCCCCTGCCCGGGAACCCCCCTGACCGGGGACCCCCCTGCCCGGGAACCCCCCTGATCAGGAACCCTCCTGCCCCAAACAGGGTTTGGCCATGCTGCTGTCCTCAGCCAGCTGCCACCTTCCCTGGGGACAAGGTTCAGCCACATTCCTATATTCTAGGCAGCTGCCACCCTCCCTGGGGGCACAGCCAGGTCACACTACTGTCCCCAAGCAGCTGCCACCCTCCCTGGGGACAGGTCCAGCCACATCTCTATCCCCAGGAAGCTGCCACTCTCTGTGGGGACACAGCCTGGTCACATCCCTGTCCCCAAACAGCTGCCACCATCCCTGGGGACATGGCCTGATCATGCTGATGTCCCCAAGCATCTGCCACTATCCCTGGGGACAGGGTCCGGCCACATTCCTATATTCTAGGCAGCTGCCACCCTCCCTGGGGACACAGCCTGGTCACATCCCTGTCCCCGGGCAGCTGCACCCTCCCTGGGGACAGGGTTTAGGCCATTCTGCTGTCCTCAGGCAGCTGCCACCTTCCCTGGGGACACAGCCTGGTCACATCCCTGTCCCCGGGCAGCTGCCACCATCCCTGGGGACATGGCCTGATCATGCTGATGTCCCCAAGCAGCTGCCACCTTCCCTGGGGACAGGATCCGGCCACATTCCTATATTCTAGGCAGCTGCCACCCTCCCTGGGGACACAGCCTGGTCACATCCCTGTCCCCAGGCATCTGCCACTATCCCTGGGGACAGGATCCGGCCACATTCCTATATTCTAGGCAGCTGCCACCCTCCCTTGGGACAAGGTCCAGTCACATCTCTGTCCCCAGGCAGCTGCCACCCTTACTGGGGACATGGTCTGGTCACACCGCTGTCCCCACACACCTGCCACGTCCCTGGGGACACGGCCTGGTCACATCCCTGATGGGAACGTGATGTCCCCACGCTGCTGTCCCCGGGTGCTGTCCCTCGTGGGGACATGGTCTGGTCACACTGCTGTCCCCATGCAGCTGCCACCCTCGTGGGGACACAGCCTGGTCACTCTGCTGTCCCCGGGTCCTGCCGGGCCCACTTTATCCGCGCCAGAATTAAAGCTGAAAAGCGAATGGCAGCAGGAGCGAGCAGCACACAGGGGAGTGTGCCGGGTCCTGGCAGGGAAATGTGCTGGGTCCTGGCAGGGGAGTGTGCTGGGTCCTGGCAGGGGGATGTGCTGGGTCCTGGCAGGGGAGTGTGCAGGGTCCTGGCAGGGGAGTGTGCTGGGTCCTGGCAGGGGATGTGCCCAGTTCTGGCAGGGGAGTGTGCAGGGTCCTGGCAAGGGAGTGGATGTGCAGGGTCCTGGCAGGGGAGTGTGCAGGGTCCTGGCAGGGAAATGTGCTGGGTCCTGGCAGGGGAGTGTGCCGGGTCCTGGCAGGGGAGTGTGCATGGTCCTGGCAGGGGAGTGTGCAGGGTCCTGGCAGGGGAGTGTGCTGGGTCCTGGCAGGGGATGTGCCCAGTTCTGGCAGGGGAGTGTGCAGGGTCCTGGCAAGGGAGTGTGCCGGGTCCTGGCAGGGGAATGTGCCGGGTCCTGGCAGGGGATGTGCTGGGTCCTAGCAGGAGAGTGTGCTGGGTCCTGGCAGGGGAGTGTGCCGGGTCCTGGCAGGGGAATGTGCCGGGTCCTGGCAGGGGATGTGCTGGGTCCTAGCAGGAGAGTGTGCTGGGTCCTGGCAGGGGAGTGTGCCGGGTCCTGGCAGGGGAATGTGCCGGGTCCTGGCAGGGGATGTGCTGGGTCCTAGCAGGAGAGTGTGCTGGGTCCTGGCAGGGGAGTGTGCCGGGTCCTGGCAGGGGAATGTGCCGGGTCCTGGCAGGGGATGTGCTGGGTCCTAGCAGGAGAGTGTGCTGGGTCCTGGCAGGGGAGTGTGCCGGGTCCTGGCAGGGGAATGTGCCGGGTCCTGGCAGGGGATGTGCTGGGTCCTAGCAGGAGAGTGTGCTGGGTCCTGGCAGGGGAGTGTGCCGGGTCCTGGCAGGGGAATGTGCCGGGTCCTGGCAGGGGATGTGCTGGGTCCTGGCAGGGGGATGTGCAGGGTCCTGGCAGGGGGCTCTGCAGGGTCCTGGCAGGGGGATGTGCCTGGTCCTGGCAGGGGGATGTGCCAGCTCCTGGCAGGGGATGTGCTGGGTCCTGGCAGGGGATGTGCTGGGTCCTAGCAGGGGATGTGCTGGGTCCTAGCAGGAGAGTGTGCTGGGTCCTGGCAGGGGAGTGTGCAGGGTCCTGGCAGGGGGATATGCCCAGTCCTGGCAGGGGAATGTGCCTGGTCCTGGCAGGGGATGTGCCGGGTCCTGGCAGGGGGCTGTGCCGGGTCCTGGCAGGGGGCTGTGCCGGGTCCTGGCAGGGGAGTGTGCAGGGTCCTGGCAGGGGAGTGTGCAGGGTCCTGGCAGGGGAATGTGCTGGGTCCTGGCAGGGGAATGTGCTGGGTCCTGGCAGGGGAGTGTGCAGGGTCCTGCCATGTCCCCCTGTGTCCCCCAGCGCAGGCCTTTGTGTGTGTGGTCCATAATCTGCTTTTGAACCTTCCAGGTGAGGTTTTGGTGGGAAAGGCCATGGCCATGCCCTGATGCCCTCGCCTGGGATGGACCCTGAGTGTCCCTGGCTGAGGAGCCGGGTGCTGGCAGGGATCCAAACCCCAGCAGTGCCAGAGCCTGAATTCAGGCTGGAAAATCCCTCCAGACCATGGAGTCCAGCTGCGCCCAGTGCCACCTTGTCCCCAGCACTGAGTGCCACACCCAGGCCTGCCCTGGACACCTGCAGGGATGGGCACTCCAACCCTCCCTGGGCAGTGCCACGGCCTGAGCACCCTTTCCATGGGCAAATTCCTGCTGCTGTCCAAGCAGGCGTGTGCCAGCCTGCAGTTTGTGTTTGCAGGGCAGCCCCACGCCCCAGCCCTCTCTCCAGCTGTGCTTTGTGTGCACTTTGTCTGTCCCTGTGCATGTCGGGGTGTCACTGCACACTCAGTGACACCATCCCATGTCCTGGAGCAGCGTGTGCCTCTGGGTGTGGGGCACAGGCCAGGGTTAGACAGGCATGGGCTCCATCCTCATCCTCTGGGTGTGGGGCACAGGCCAGGGTTAGACAGGCATGGGCTCCATCCTCATCCTCTGGGTGTGAGGAACAGGCCAGGGTTAGACAGGCATGGGCTCCATCCTCATCCTCTGGGTGTGGGGAACAGGCCAGGACAGGGCTGGGCTCCATCCTCATCCTCTAGGTGTGGGGAACAGGCCAGGGTTAGACAGGCATGGGCTCCATCCTCATCCTCTGGGTGTGGGGAACAGGTCAGGGTTAGACAGAGATGGGCTCCATCCTCATCCTCTGGGTGTGGGGCACAGGCCAGGACTGGGATGGGCTCCATCCTCATCCTCTGGGTGTGGGGCACAGGCCAGGACAGGGTTGGGATCCATCCTCATCCTCTGGGTGTGGGGAACAGGTCAGAGTCCCACAAGGATGTTCTATCCTCATCCTCTGGGTGTGTATCCCCACCCCATACGGGGGGACAGGGATCTGTGGGATCTGGGATTTCTGGAATCTGTGGGGTCTCTGGGATCTCTGGGATCTGTGGTGTCTCTGGGATCTTTGGCATCTGTGGGGTCTGTGAGGTTTGTGGGATCTGTGGGGTCTCTGGGATCTGTGGGATCTCCGGGGTCCCTGGGATATGTGGGATCTCTGGGATCTGTGGGGTCTGTGGTGTCTGGGATCTCTGGGGTCTCTGAGGTCTCTGGGATCTGCGGGTTTTCTGGGATCTCTGGGGTCTGTGGGAATGGGGACAGGACACATTGCCTCTCTGCCTCCGTTGCCATGAAGCTGTCCCTGCGCTCGGGGATGTAATTAATGCCTCACAAAGGTTATTAGCCTTCCCCACTAATGAGCCTTTCATGTTGCTCGGCGTGCCCGCTCCGGGAGGCGGCTGGAGCCGGGAGCCCACGGAGGACAGGGAAATTCAATTTCCCTGCAACAATCGGGTTAACAGCCCCGGCTGGGGGGGCTGATTTAGGGGCCTTGTTTTCTGCTTTAAATATTTCCCTCAAAGAGTGTTTGCAGGGAGGGGGGTGGATTATTTTTAGCGCACTCGCTTCGATCGAGCTGGAATTATTCAGGCAGCAGCAGCAGCAGCAGTTTCATGTGCAGCTCTGGAAGGGCCTCTCCTCCCTTCCTGGTTAACGTAAATAATTGTTAAATTACTGGTGAAAAAAAAAAAGGCAAATGGCAGCACAGCCCCAAATCCTGGAGAAATACCTTGAAGGGAAAGTGCAGCCCCGTGACTGCACTCGTGATGTGCAGTGCCAGAGAGGCTGGAGCGGGGAGGGATCCCAACAATGGGATTTGGGCCCCCAGCAATGGGATTTGGGTTACCAGAAATGGGATCTGGGTTATCAGAAATGGGATCTGGGCCCTGCAGGCCGTGCTGTGTGTGCCCTGAGGTGGCCCTTGCTCCCAGCAGAACCCTGAGCCTGGCAGAGCTGTGAGGAAGGAGCCAGGTCCTGCACGACTGGCCCAGCAGCATTCCAGGTTTGTCACAGCCTGGAGCTGTGGAGTCACCGTTGGAGGGAAAAGCAGCCCAGGGGAGATCCCCAGAGTGCAGACACTCCCAAGAAACTCTGATCCCATCCTCGAGTGCAGACACTGCACAGCAAACTCTGCTCCATCCACTGATCCCTGCGTGCAGACACTGCACAGCAAACTCTGCTCCATCCATCCATCCCTGAGTGCAGACACTGCACAGCAAACTCTGCTCCATCCATCCATCCATCCCTGAGTGCAGACACTGCACAGCAAACTCTGCTCCATCCATCCATCCCTGAGTGCAGACACTGCACAGCAAACTCTGCTCCATCCATCCATCCCTGAGTGCAGACACTGCACAGCAAACTCTGCTCCATCCATCCCTGAGTGCAGACACTGCACAGGAAACTCTGCTCCATCCCTCCCGTGCAGCCTGAGTGGCGTGGGCTGGATCAGCCTCATGCAAAGCAGGTTTAAATGTGGTTGGAGAAGTTTTTTTTTCCCCCAAAATCAGTTGTCAGGGGTTTTCTGTTAAAATAGAAAGACGTGTAAATTGAAATTCCTCTGTAGTTCATTATTTCTGTCCTGCATTAATTACTATTCAGCCTTCCTGCGAGGGACTTGGATTTGCTGTTGGCATCAGGCAGGAGGAGGTTGCTGGGGCCTTGGAGATGGGGATGAGAACTCAGATCTGAGGTGTTTTCCAGCCTGAACTGCTGTGAGGTTCTGTGGACAATGGCAGGGATATTTGGAGGAGAAGCTGTGGGTGCTCCATCCCTGGCGGTGTCCGGGGCTGGGACAGTGCCAGGTGTCCCTTGCAGGGCTTGGAGCAGGATCAGCTTTAAGGTCCCCTCCCAGCCCAGCCTTTTTGGCATTCTGTGGAGTCTCCAGGAGGTGGTGAGGAAGCTCACCCTGGCTGCAGCCCTGGCTCACCCAGCCGTGCTGCAGGAGCTGGAGCAGGGGCACAGAGCAGCTTCAGGCATCTCCAGGCACAGCAGAGGAGGGAGGAGCTGCCCTCTGCTCCCCCAGTGCTGCCAAGGCCTGCCTGGGCCCAGAGCTGTGCAATAAACATCTGCCAGGAGGAGCAGAGCCAGCTGGGGTGGCCCGGGTGTTTCCTTACAGCTGGCTCTCCAGGGGCTCTGCTCATTCCTGTGCTCCCCAGCTCTGCAGGAGCAGCCCCTGGAACTGCAGGAAACACCAAATTTGGTGTTGTTTTGGTGGCAAGAAGTGTGAGTTTTCGGCAGCCCTCCAGAGTGTTGGTTCTGTGACAGTCTGGGCGTAGAATCCTGGAGTGGTTTGGGTGGGAAGGGATCTTAGATCTCATCTTCCACCCCTACCCTGGGCAGGGACACCTTCCACTGTCCCAGGCTGCTCCCAGCCCTGGCCTTGGACACTTCCAGGGGTCCACGGGCAGTCCCAGCTTCTCTGGGGCTCCCCACCTGCCAGGGAAGGTTTTTCCCTCAGGGAGAGCCCGAGGAACTGCCAAGGGCAGGGCAGGGTCTGGGGGCTGAGCTCTGTGTGTCCCCCAGCCCTGGACATGGGACAAGTTGTGGGCCAGAAGATGCTGCTTTTCCTGAGGAAAGCCCTGGAATATTCACTGACAGGGATGTGGTGAAAGCTCTCCAGTGGACCTGATGACTCCTGGGTGAGCTCAGGGGCCTGTCCCTGAAGGAGAGCACGGAGAGGGGAGCCAGGCACTGAGATGTGCTGAGAAAGCCTCAGCCCTGGCCTGGGCACCCCTGGGACCCCTGCCCGGAGCCCTCTGCTGGGGCACACGCAGCCACAGACCAGAGGCACAGCCCATGTGCTCTCTGTGCTCTGTCTGTGCTGCATTTCTGCAGTATTTGGGGCATGATGAGATGTTTGCTTGTCTAAACTGCTTATCTGAAAGCTGCTGGCTCTGGGGTTTTTGTGTGTGCAAGATCCCTTCTCCTTTAATCTGCTCCCAGGAAGAAGCTCCATGCTAAAATGGAGCAGAGCAGCTGGGGCTGCTCCTGGATCCCTGGCAGTGCCCAAGGCCAGGTTGGGAGCACCTGGCACAGTGGCAGTGTCCCTGCCATGGCAGGGGTGGCACTGGCTGGGCTCTGAGGCCTTTTCCCACCCAAACCAGTCTGGGATGTTTCTGTGGTAAAATCAGTGTCTGTGGATTTCTGAGTTCCTCAGTGAGCCTCTGTAGGTTCAGGGACTTCTGGGGTTCTTTGGTTCAGCTTTCCCCTTGAAGCAGATGAGCTTGATGGTTGGACTCAACCAAAGGTCTTCTCCAACCTAAACAATTCCCTGATTCCACGCTTCCAAGCAGGACTGCAGCTGGAATTAGCTCGAGTTAGTTCTGGCTTCACGTAGCTTTGGAATCCTCCAAGGGCTGTGGGTCCTGTCCCTCTCTGGGGCAGCTTTTCTGCTGCTTCTGGGCTTCTTTTTTCTGCCTCTGTCAAGGTCAGGATTGAAGCTCTCGAGACAGAATTTCACATTCAGACTCAGGTGTTCATTATTTCCTATCTCTGTCACAAGTTGTGAGCTCTGCAGCACTCCACTAACAAGTACAAAATGGCCAACAATCTTCTCCTACAAGGTCAAACTATCCAATTAAGAAATGACACCTAAATTATTTTCACTTTTAACTGATCACTCAAAGTCCACAATGTGGACTTTTCTGTCCAATTACAAAAAACCACCCAAACCCATGGAGAACGAGGTGAAGAAGGAGAAGGGTGAAGAAGAAGGAGCAGCCTCCACCCTAAACCTCCATCTTGCGTTATATTTATTACTATATGCTAAACCCCCAAACTCTAAGTTTCCCACCCTGTGCTATCACACACTTCTAACCAACTCCACACCCACAATCCCAGTGCTCTCAGTCAGTTTTTGAAGCCTTCTCCACAGCCTCAGGTCACTGCAGAGCTGTCCTGGGGTCCGAGTCTGTCAGCACAGAAATCTGAAATTCCCAGCAGCCAGAACTCCAACACTTTTCCAGTGCCCAAGGTGGTGCAGGAGGAAATAAAAGGAAAGAGGAGGAGGCAGAAGGGAATAAAAGGAAAACCCAGCTGTGCTCATCTGTCTGCCCCTGGCCCAGGAGGAGGCAGAGCCAGCACCTTTCCAGATGTGCATGGTCACACAGCAGCTGGGGCTTTGGCTGGGTTGGGACAGGAATTCCCAGCTGCCCACAGGGGTGGGGAGGCCTCCCTGGGGAGCCTCTCAAAGAGCAGCTGAAGAGGAACCTGAGCAGCACCCTGGAGGTGACCTTGGTGCTCCAAAAACCCCTCAAGGCTCCCTCCAACCTGAAGTTTTGAAGGCTTTTTCCATCCTGGTCTCCTTTAAAGCTTTCCTCTGTCACAGTGGTTGTAGAAAATTTGGCAGCAGCTCCCCAGAGGGTGGGGGACCTCCAGCTGAACTGCTGGGCTGAGGGGGATGATGGTGAAATGCCTCTTGGAGAGCTGCTGGGGGCTCCTATGGGCACTGATTCCCTTCCACCCACCCTTCCCCTGGAGCTGATCCCTGCTCAGGGCACAGCTCGGCCCCTTTTCCCTGGAAATGCATTTTAGGTTAAACCTCACAGCTCTTGTGTACAAGACTCCATAAGCCAGGGACAATAAATCGAAGCGGGCTCCCAAACATTTCAGGAGCCAGGTCAGAGGTTCCCTTCGTGGTTTCTCTAAATTGAAATCCATCTTCTGTGTCCTCCCCAGTGCAGCTTCCAGGAAGGACACACAATGAGCCAGGAATTCTCTGGTTTTCTGGGGCTGCAGCCCCAAAACAGAGCCAGAGGAGTTCACAAACCTGCTCAGCTCCACCTGGACTCCGTTTCCAAAAGGCATCCCCGAGTTTCCCACCCTGGGAGCTCTGTGGAGGAGCAGACCCCAGCACAGCTGTGCCAGGGAATGGGGACACTGAACCCACAAGGGTCCTGTGGTGGCTCTGGGCTGTGCCAGCCCTGCAGGGGCACAGCTCTGTGTCCCCCCATGCTGGGCTGGCACAGCCCTGCTGCCCCACGTGCCCCTGCTCTCTCAGCAGACCAGCTCCTTTTCCTTTTCCTTGCCTTGCCTTGCCTCTCCCCTTTTTTCTTTTTTATTTTTTTCTTTTTTTTCTTTTTTCTTTTTTCTTTCCCTTTATATTTATTTTTTTTTTTTCCTTTTCCCTGGAAAGGTCCCCCCTGAGCCTCCTTTTCTCCAGGCTCAGCCCCTTCCCAGCTCCCTCAGCCTCTGCTGGGGCTCCATTCCCTTCCCAGCTCCCTCAGCCTCTGCTGGGGCTCCATTCCCTTCCCAGCTCCCTCAGCCTCTGCTGGGGCTCCATTCCCTTCCCAGCTCCGTTCCCTTCCCTGGACACGCTCCAGCCCCTCCAGGTCTCTCCTGGCAGGAGGGGCCCAGAGCTGCCCCCAGCACTGGAGGTGCCCCAGCAGTGCCAGCACAGGGGATGGGCACTGCCCTGGGCCTGCTGCCACCCCAGAGCTGGCACAGCCAGGGCCATGGGCCAGTGCAGCTCAGCCCTGCCGTGCCCTGGTGCCTGGGAAAGCCCCAGTGCTCAGCCAGGTCAGGCCGTGCCGAGCAGGAAGGAGCTGTCACCCTCTGAGATCCTTTTCAGCCTCTGGCAGGTCCCTTTTCCATCCTGGACCTGCTCAGGTGTTGTCCCCACTCCCTGGGGATGTGGCCTTGGGGACATCATCCATAAGGAGGGGGGATTGTTTCCTTCTGGAGATGGAAACCTGGAGAGGGTTGGAACAGGAGCCACGCAGGGATGTGCAGCTGTGGCTCAGCCCGAGGTGTTTGGGGTCGGGCTCTGCTGCCAGGGGACAGGGACAGGACAGGGGAAATGGCCTCAGGCTGGGCCAGGGCAGGCTCAGGGTGGGCACTGGGAACAATTCCCACCTGGAAAGGGCTGTCCATCCACAGGGCAGGGGTGCACTCCCCATCCCTGGAGGGTGTGTGGCACTTGGGGACAGGGACAGTGCGGCCTGGGCAGGGCTGGGGGTGGTTGTCTGCGTGGTCTGAGAGGGATTTCCAGCCTCAGTGGCTCCATGGCTGCACCGTTCCAGGCTGCCTTTGCTCGGTGCTGGCCAGGAGCTGCTTTGTCCCCGCTCTGGGGTCAGCAGTGACGGCTGCTCCAGCTGGGGGCCCAGCACGTGTTCCTGGGCAGGCACAGCTCCACACCGAACCCACAACTTTGGGACCCGCTTCGAGCCCCGCGTGGGGCTGCACGGGCAGGATGAGCAGCCTGCCCTGTCCCCATCCCCCTCAGGATGTGCCGTGACCCCGGGGGCTGCTGTGACAGCCCCGGTGTTTTCCAGGAACCGTGTCAGCCGCGGCTGGGGGACGTTCCCAGCCCCGCTGCTCCGCTGCCCGTGCAATGCAAATCAGCGCGGCCAGCTGCTGCCAGGCGGTGGGAAACGATCGAAACGGAACGACCGAGGGCTCGGGCACCTTCTCGAAGAATGCCCGTGTCGGGGCTGTGCCCCAAGGACCAGCCGTGGTGACAAAAGGATTTCCTCTCGCCTGGGTGTGGCCGGAGTGGGCACTGCCAGCCTGGGGGTCACAGCCTTGGCCCAAGGAGTGAGCACAGCTGGAGGGGTGGGACAGGGGACAAGGGCAGGGCTGGGTGGGAGATTGGCAATGAGGAATTGTGCCCTGGCAGGGTGGGCAGGGCTGGCACAGGGTGCCCAGAGCAGCTGGGGCTGCCCCTGGATCCCTGGCAGTGCCCAAGGCTGGACACTGGGACAGCCTGGGGCAGTGGCAGTGTCCCTGCCGTGGCAGGGGTGGCACTGGGGGGGATTTAAGCCCCCTTCCCACCCCAACCACGCTGGGATTCAATGCACAGCCCCCTGTGGCCGAGGTGGGGACAGGTGAGCTGGGGACAGGTGAGCTGGGGACAGGTGAGCTGGGACAGGTGAGCTGGGCTGGGTTTGTCACACGCTGTAAAATCTGTCCCCTGCAGTTCAGGCAGATGTGTTTGGCACAGAGGGAGCCCTGAGATCTGACTGCGGGGGCTGAGCTGCCCCCTCTCCTCCTGGCACATCCTCAGGCTGCCCAGGGAGGTTTGGAGTGCCCGGGGCAAAGTGCAGGGAGCGTGGCACTCGTGCCCTGGGCTGGGGACAGGGGTCAGGCACAGCTGGCCCTGCTGCTCTTGCAGCTCTTCTCCACCTCGGTGACTCCAAACAACAAGAGCTCCGTGGCGTTTCCTTTCCTCACCCCCTGAGCTCCCTCAGGACGGGACCCGAGCCCCAAAGCAGAAAACACCCAAACCAGAAAACATTCCCAGCCCCTCCTGGGCATGACAGCTCTGGGCCTGGCCCGTCTCTGGGGCCTCGGGTCTGATTTGGTGTTTGGCTGTGGTTTGGGGTTCAGGTCTGATTTGGTGTCTTGGTGCATTCTGAGGTTTCAGGTCTGATTTGGTGTTTGGCTGTGGTTTGGGGTCTCAGGTCAGATTTGGTGTTTTGGGGTTTCAGGTCAGATTTGGTGTTTTGGGGTTTCAGGTCTGATTTGGTGTTTAGGTGCATTTTGGGCTGAGTATTGCAGGTAGGATGTGGTGATTTGGTGCATTTTGGGGTGGGTATTGCAAGTCTGATTTGGTGTTTTGGTGCATTTTGGGTTTTAGGTCTGATTTGGTGTTGGGTGCATTTTGGATTTTCAGGTCTGATTGGGTGTTTTGCTGTATTTTGGGGTCTCAGGTCTGATTTGGTGTTTGGGTGTGTTTGGGGTCTCAGGTCTGATTTGGGGTTGGGTGCAGGGAGGGGACACTGCTGCTGCTGGGTGGCACGTGCAGGTTTGGGGACATTTCCTCGGCCAAGCGCTGCTCCCCTGCAGCCGTGTCCCCTCGGGGCCGTGGCACACGTGACTCACCGTCACTGGCACGGTCCCAAAATGACAATTTTCCACATGGCCGGGTTTTCCTGTTCACACAAACACCGGCCTGGGGCTGCGGGGACACGGGGACAGGCTGCGGTGGCACTGGGGACACCGGGGTGGCACTGTGTCTGGGGTGCCAGCAGCGGCACCTTGTTTGGGGGGCTGGCAGTGTCACCCTGTATGGGGTGTTAGAAGTGTCACTGTGTCTGGGTGCTGGGGTGTCACCATTGCACAGGGTGCTGGCAGTGTCACCATGTCTGGGGTGCCAGCAGTGGCACCTTGTTTGGGGGGCTGGCAGTGTCACCCTGTATGGGGTGTTAGAAGTGTCAC
This sequence comes from Passer montanus, assembly GCF_014805655.1. Taxonomy (NCBI): domain Eukaryota; kingdom Metazoa; phylum Chordata; class Aves; order Passeriformes; family Passeridae; genus Passer; species Passer montanus. The sequence continues at coordinate 54,697 of NW_024367026.1, forward strand.
TGTGTCTGGGTGTCACTGTGTCTGGGGTGCTGGCAGTGTCACCCTGTATGGGATGGCTCAGGTGTTAGAAGTGTCACCATGTCTGGGGTGTTGGCAGTGTCACCCTGTCTGGGGTGCTGGCAGTGTCACTGTGTCTGGGGTGCTGGCAGTGTCACCCTGTATGGGATGCTGGCAGTGTCACCATGTTTGGGGTGTTAGCAGTGTCACTGTGTCTGGGGTCCTGGGGTGTCACCATTGCACAGGGTGCTCGCAGTGCCACCGTGCCCACAGCCCCAGCAGTGTCACCGTGCACAGGTCCTGGCAGTGTCACTGTGCACAGGACAGGGTGCTGGCAGTGTCACCATGTCTGGGGTGCCAGCAGTGGCACCTTGTTTGGGGGGCTGGCAGTGTCACCTTGTTTGGGGTGCTGGCAGTGTCACCATGTCTGGGGTGTTAGAAGTGTCACCATGTCTGGGGTGTTGGCAGTGTCACCCTGTCTGGGGTGCTGGCAGTGTCACTGTGTCTGGGGTGTTAGAAGTGTCACCCTGTCTGGGGTGCTGGCAGTGTCACTGTGTCTGGGGTGCTGGCAGTGTCACCCTGTATGGGATGCTGGCAGTGTCACCATGTTTGGGGTGTTAGCAGTGTCACTGTGTCTGGGGTCCTGGGGTGTCACCATTGCACAGGGTGCTTGCAGTGTCACCGTGCCCACAGTCCCAGCAGTGTCGCCGTGCACAGGTCCCAGCAGTGTCACTGTGCACAGATCCCAGCAGTGTCACTGTGCACAGGTCCTGGCAGTGTCACTGTGCACAGGTCCTGGCAGTGTCACTGTGCACAGCTCCCAGCAGTGTCACCGTGCACAGGCCCTGGCAGTGTCACCGTGCACAGGTCCCGGCAGTGTCACTGTGCACAGCTCCCACAGTGTCACCGCAGTGTCCCCGCTCCCAGGCCGTGTTGTCCCGGTACCAGCCGCAGTCACCAGGAGCAAACCCAGGCTCACAGCAAGGCCCAAACCAAAGGCCAGGCCCGGGAGTGGCACCGGGGCCGGGCAGCTCCCGTCCCTCTGTCCCCAGGGGCTGAGGATCAACACTGGGGCCTTTAAAGGTGGCTGAAATGTGACAGCAGGGACAGGGGACAGCAGGACAGGCTGGCAGAGCTGGGGGGGCTCACCTGGAGAGGAGAAGGATCCAGGCAGAGCTCAGAGCCCCTGGCAGGGCCTGGAGGGGCTCCAGGAGAGCTGCAGAGGGACTGGGGACAAGGCTGGAGGGACAGGGCACAGGGAATGGCTCCCAGTGCCAGAGGGCAGGGCTGGGTGGGAGATTGGGAATGAGGAATTGTTCCCTGGCAGGGTGGGCAGGGCTGGCACAGCTGGGGCTGCCCCTGGATCCCTGGCAGTGCCAAGGCCAGGCTGGACACTGGGACACCCTGGGGCAGTGGAAATGTCCCTGCCAGGGCAGGGGTGCCACTGGAGGGGGTTGAAGCCCCCTCCCCACCCAAACCCCTCCCGGATTCCCTTACAAAGGTCCCCAAAGCCCAGCCAGGCCCAGCGGGCAGCACCGGTACCACCCAGAGCTGCATTTTTGGGGTCACAGAGGCAATGACCCGTGCCACCCTGCCCTGCACCCTGTCCGTGCCCTGCCTGGCACCCGTGCCAGCCCAGGCTGGCCCACAGGGCCCGGGGCAGCCGGGGGAGCCTGGCCAAGCCAGCGTGGCAGAGCTCCCCCAGCCCCGCAGGAGCCCCAGTTTGGGGGTTTTTGGGGGGTTTTTGGGGTTTTTTGGGGTTTTTGGGTTTTTTTGGGGGTTTTTTGGGGTTTTGGGACTCGAGGCCGTGGGCAGCAGCTGGCACAGCCCTGTTCCTCACCCTGAGGGGACACTGCCAGCCCTGCTGGCACAGCACGGTCACAGAGCTGCTCTGGAGGCTGCTGGGTGGCACCGCAGCAATGGGGAGGGCTGGGCTGGAACAAAATGTGACATGAGATATAAAGACTCACTCTTGCCACAATAAATCAAATTGTAGGAATAGATCTAAATATACAAGTGTGGAAATTAAAAAAATATATTAAAATACATAAATTTTAATTTATGTATTACCTCTAAATAGGTAATACATTTTATATCTACATATGTAATATATAAATAGATATGTATTATAAAAAATTATATATTACACATATATGAATATATAAAATTACATATAAATATGTATAATATAACAAATATATAAATATATTTTATATATTTATAGAATGTATTTCATCTAAAATATATCTAATATATACTGTATAAAATATATTTTATATGAAATATGTCATATATATTTCTACTTTATAAATACTATATGGATTATATATGCAATATATTAATATATACATATTACATTTATATATGTGTAATATATGAATATATATTTATATATAAATAAAAATAGAATATATTTTATGTTATATAGTTTTATTATATATAAATACATATTTTATTGTATATATATCATATATCATATATTTTATATTCTATAGTTATTTTATATATTTATATAATATTAGTTTCTAGAATATATTATATAAATATAAGAATATACAATAGAGAAACATATAAATAAATATATAAACATATATAAATATCCACACAAGCAATATATAAATATATAAATGTTAGCATAGAACATACAAAGCATGTGATTTTATAAAAAACATCTCAAAATGGATAAAAATAGACAAAAAATACAACAAAATTTAAAAATAACTCAATGAAGTCTGACACCCATGGTGCCAACAGCTCCCACAGCAGCCCCTGCCCGGGCACCGCACCCACCCAGGGCTGGTGCCCTGCAGGGTGCCGTGTGTGTGTGTGTGTCTGTGTGTCTGTGTGTGTCTGTGTGTGTGTGCCCAGGACCAGCTCCCACAGGAGCCCCTGCCCGGGCACCGCACCCCACCCAGGATTGCTGCCCTGCACGGTGCCCACTCTGTGTGTGTGTGTGTGTGTGCCCCCAGGGCTGGTGCCCTGCACGGTGCCCAGTGTGTGTGTGTGTGTGTGTGTGTGCCCAGGATTGGTGCCCTGCACGGTGCCCTGTGTGTGTGTCTGTGTGTGTGTTTCTGCACAGTGCCCGGTGCCAGCCGTGCCCTGCCCGGTGCCCTGCCCGGTGCCCTGCCCGGTGCCCTGCCCGGGGCACAGTGTGTGTGTGTGTGTGCCCGGGATTGGTGCCCTGCGCGGTGCCCGCTGTGTCTCTGTCTGTCTGTGTGTGTGTGTGTGTGTGTTTCTGCACAGTGCCCGGTGCCAGCCGTGCCCTGCCCGGTGCCATGCCCTCTCTGTGTCTGCAGGCGCAGGCCGCGGGCTCTGCCCAGCCCTCGCCCACCCACGGGTGCCCTCCCGCCGTGCCCGTGCCCACCCGCTCGGCCTCGGCGGGCTCCACGCCCACGCACGGTGCCCAGGACACGCTGGCAGGGCTCGGGGACGACGTGCACGAGGCCTTCACACAAGGTGAGCGGGCGTGGGGCGAGGGCTGGGGGGGAAGTGTGCCCTGGCACAGGGTGCCCACGCAGCTGGGGCTGCCCCTGCATCCCTGGCAGTGCCCAAAGCCAGGCTGGCACTGGGGATGGAGCACCCTGGAGCAGGAGTGCCAGTGGGCACCTCAGGAGTGCCAGTGGGCACCTCAGGAGTGCCAGTGGGCACATCAGGAATGCCAATAAACATCTCAGAAGTTCCAGTGGGCACCTCAGGAGTGCCAGTGAACATCTCAGGAGTGCCAGTGGGCACCTCAGGATTGCCAGGAACATCTCAGGAATTCCAGTGGGCACGTCAAGAATGCCAGGAACATCTCAGGAGTGCCAGCGGGCACTTCAGGAATGCCAGGAACATCTCAGGGGTGCCAGTGGGCACATCAGGAATGCCAGGAAAATCTCAGGAGTTCCAGTGGGCACCTCAGGAGTGCAGTGGGCACCTCAGAAATGCCAGTGGACACTTCAGGAGTGCCAGTGAACATCTCAGGAGTGCCAGCGGGCACTTCAGGAATGCCAATAAACATCTCAGGAGTTCCAGTGGGCACCTCAGGAGTGCAGTGGGCACCTCAGAAATGCCAGTGGACACTTCAGGAGTGCCAGTGAACATCTCAGGAGTGCCAGCGGGCACATCAGGAGTGCCAGTGGGTGCCTAGCTGGTGCCAGTGAGCACTTGCAGCTGGTTTTGGTGCAGCAGCAGCAGCAGGAAGGCCGTGGCACTGCCCCTCTGAGCCCTGCAGCTCCCCTGGGAGAAGGGCATGCCCTCTCCTGGTGCCATGGCAGGAGCAGCGAGCCGGGCAGC
>NW_024367026.1:59447-87332 GCF_014805655.1 Passer montanus
GTGCCCTGCCCGGTGCCCTGCCCGGTGCCATGCCCTCTCTGTGTCTGCAGGCGCAGGCCGCGGGCTCTGCCCAGCCCTCGCCCACCCACGGGTGCCCTCCCGCCGTGCCCGTGCCCACCCGCTCGGCCTCGGCGGGCTCCACGCCCACGCACGGTGCCCAGGACACGCTGGCAGGGCTCGGGGACGACGTGCACGAGGCCTTCACACAAGGTGAGCGGGCGTGGGGCGAGGGCTGGGGGGGAAGTGTGCCCTGGCACAGGGTGCCCACGCAGCTGGGGCTGCCCCTGCATCCCTGGCAGTGCCCAAAGCCAGGCTGGCACTGGGGATGGAGCACCCTGGAGCAGGAGTGCCAGTGAACATCTCAGGGGTGCCAGTGGGCACATCAGGAATGCCAGGAAAATCTCAGGAGTTCCAGTGGGCACCTCAGGAGTGCAGTGGGCACCTCAGGAGTGCCAGTGGACACTTCAGGAGTGCCAGTGAACATCTCAGGAGTGCAGTGGGCACCTCAGAAATGCCAGTGGACACTTCAGGAGTGCCAGTGAACATCTCAGGAGTGCCAGCGGGCACATCAGGAGTGCCAGTGGGTGCCTAGCTGGTGCCAGTGAGCACTTGCAGCTGGTTTTGGTGCAGCAGCAGCAGCAGGAACGCCGTGGCACTGCCCCTCTGAGCCCTGCAGCTCCCCTGGGAGAAGGGCATGCCCTCTCCTGGTGCCATGGCAGGAGCAGCGAGCCGGGCAGCTTTTGCAGGGGGGCAGCATGCCAACACCAGCTCCATCTGTGCCCAGTGACATAAACGGGCAGGAGACCTTCCTCCCTTTCGATGCCTTTAGTAAGCAGAATCATCTCAGGCGGGGAGAAATCGATGGGTGGCACGGAGCAGGAGGGTGAGGCAGCTTTGTCCTGGGCTGCAGGCAGAGCTGGGGAGAGGAGGAGGGTGAGGCAGCTGTGTCCTGGGCTGCAGGCAGAGCTGGGGATTCCTCCTCACGGGAGAGTCGCAGATTCCTGGTTTCTGTCTAACACCCCGGGACGTCTCTTTAATCAGCATCTTTTAGGTTAGGGTGAGAAACAAAAAGGATCCAAGCAGGTACGGGGCTGCGCTCCCATCCTTAGGTGTCACTTAGGTCACTTGTTGGCTCGTGATTTTAGGGGTTTTTCCTGTAAAAACCGTAAAAATTCGGGGCGCAGTGCATTTCTCATCTGGCTCTGATGTCACTGCTGTTCTGGGTCTGTCCCGGGTCCCTCCCTGGCCAGCATCAGGGGACAATGGTTAATCACCGGCCATTAACGGGTGATTGAGGAGCTTTTCTTTGGCAGCGAAACAAAGAGGTCTGACTGGTCTGACTGGTTTCTAACTCTGAAACTCAAAAAAAATTACAACTTTCTATTTATAACACCTGGCAGCCCTGTTTGTGCTGTTCCTTCTGCCCGCGCTGGGAAGGAGCAGGGCCGTGGCAGGGCAAAGCCCCGGCACAGCCGCTGCAGCGAGCTCCTCACCCTGCTCCTGCTGGATCCACCAGGGCCTGCTGCCTGTCCCGAGGGCTGCCCTTCCCGGGGCCCCGGGGCCTTCCTGGGCTTCAACTGGGGTGTTCCAGGGCTTGAACTGGGGTGTTCCAGGGCTTGAACAGGGGTGTTCCAGGTCTTAACTTGTGGTGTTCCAGGTCTTAACTTGGGGTGTTCCAGGGCTTGAACTGGGGTGTTCCAGGTCTTAACTTGGGGTGTTCCAGGTCTTAACTTGTGGTGTTCCAGGGCTTGAACTGGGGTGTTCCAGGTCTTGACTTGGGGTGTTCCAGGTCTTAACTTGTGGTGTTCCAGGTCTTTAACTTGGGGTGTTCCAGGTCTTTAACTTGGGGTGTTCCAGGTCTTAACTTGTGGATTTTCAGGTTTTAACTTGTGGTGTTCCAGGTCTTAACTTGTGGATTTCCAGGGTTTTAAATGTGCATTTCCCAGGTTTTTAACTTGTGGTGTTCCAGGGCTTGAACTTGGGGTGTTCCAGGTCTTAACTTGTGGATTTTCAGGTTTTAACTTGTGGTGTTCCAGGTCTAAACTTGTGGTGTTCCAGGTTTTTAAATGTGCCTTTCCCAGGTTTTTAACTTGTGGTGTTCCAGGGCTTGAACTTGGGGTGTTCCAGGGCTTAACTTGTGGTGTTCCAGGTCTTTAACTTGGGGTGTTCCAGGTCTTAACTTGGGGTGTTCCAGGTCTTAACTTGGGGTGTTCCAGGTCTTAACTTGGGGTGTTCCAGGTCTTAACTTGGGGTGTTCCAGGTCTTAACTTGGGGTGTTCCAGGTCTTAACTTGGGGTGTTCCAGGTCTTAACTTGGGGTGTTCCAGGTCTTAACTTGGGGTGTTCCAGGTCTTAACTTGGGGTGTTCCAGGTCTTAACTTGGGGTGTTCCAGGTCTTAACTTGGGGTGTTCCAGGTCTTAACTTGGGGTGTTCCAGGTCTTAACTTGGGGTGTTCCAGGTCTTAACTTGGGGTGTTCCAGGTCTTAACTTGTGGTGTTCCAGGTCTTTAACTTGTGGTGTTCCAGGTTTTAACTTGTGGCTTTCCAGGTTTTTAACTTGTTGTTTCCGAGGTCTTTAACTTGTGGCTTTCCCAGATTTTTAATTTGTAGCTTTCCAGGTTTTTAATTTGTGGTTTTCTAGCTTTTTAACTTGTTGTTTTCCAGGTTTTTCATTTGTGGCTTTCCAGGTTTTTAATTTGTGGTTTCCCAAGTTTTTAACTTGTGGTTTCCCAGGTTTTTAACTTGTGGTTTCCCAAGTTTTTAATTTGTGGCTTTCCCAAGATTTTAACTTGTGGCTTTCCCAGGTTTTTACTTGTGGCTTTCCCGGGTTTTTAATTTGTGGCTTTCCCGATTTTTTAACACCTGACAGCATCCCAGATATGAGTTGTGAGGAACCAGGTGTTGGTGGGGACCAAAACAAACCCACAGACACCCCTCAGCACACTGATTCTTCTTCAACAAAAACATCTCAGATACCAGAGAGAGCCAGGACATGGTGGTAGCACAGGATCAGTCACTCCTGCACACCCAGCAGACACTCAAAAATGAGGTGGTCCCACCTCTGCTGTGGTGAGGGCACAGAGGGCAGGGGCACGAGGTTTGGTTTTCCCCCCAGGACATGAGTCCCCCACCAGCTGCCCCGTTAGTGAGGGGAGCTCTGGAGCAGGACAGCTTTGAGAACTGAGCCCAGAGATGTTGGTCTTAGTCCTGAGATTAAGAAGGTTTCCTCTGCAGCTGATCTCTTGATGTTCCACTCAGCAGAGGATCCCCAAGGCCGGCACTGGCACCATGACCAAGTGCAGGTTTAGAACAAAACCTGAAGGTTTTTGGGTGAAATTCTCAGATACAGAGGCCACGCTCTAGTTAGACAATCAGTGCTGCTGTTGGCCAGCTTGGCAGAGAAGGAGACAGTGCCTGGGGAGCCTGGCCCCAGCACTGCCCACAGCCAGGGGCGATGTTCCTCTGGTGATGACCACGGTGGAACTCTAAGGAATGAAACGTGCTGAGAGGCTCTGCCATCATCTGCTGCTCCTTCCGGAGAGGCAGTCTGCACAATTAGTGCTGCTGCACATTAATCACACAGACTCAGGCCGACGGAGAGCGCAGGAAGCAGAACAAAATGTCGATTTTTTCACTTAATGCAATAATTGAGGGTCCCAGGCAGGAGATGTCTGGGTGGGCTTGGGAACATTATCCAGCTGTTCCACAGCAGCCCAGCCTGCTCCAGCCTGCCCTTGAGCACTGGGGGGTGATCCCTGTGCCAGTTTGTAGTAGAAAAAAAAATAAAATAAATTTTTTAGAAATATTTTTTTAGTAATTTTTTTGTAATATAAAGATATTAAGTTTAACATTTTCTTTATGCCCTTTTAAAATCTTTAACCTACTTCACCTTTCTCCTAATCCTGTCTCACAACAAAAAAAATAAATACATTAATAATTAACCAATAGTAAAACCCACCATACTCATTAAAAAAAAATCTCAAAACATCCAAAATTAACAAACCAAAACTACTACACAAAATTAGTGGGTTTGTTGGGTTGGTTTTGTTTTTTTTTTAATTAATTAAAAAGAAAAAAGAAATTTATGGGGTTTTTTATCTTTAACATGTGTGTTTCACAAAAACATATTTATTTTTTTAGTAGTTTAACAGATTATTAGTTACATAAAAAAATTGGTATTACTTTCTTCAATGTCTTTTTATTCCAAACCATCACACAGCCGTGTGCCCTGCTCTCCTGGCTCTTGTGGCCAGGCCCTGGCCAGTGGCCCCACTGGTGTCACTGGTCCAGGGGAGTGCCCAGGAGGCTGCGGGCAGCTCGGGGCCAGCACGAGCCCTGAGGAAGAGGAAGGGGGACAGTTCCAACAGCCCATCCCCTTGTCAGAGCCAGGACATCCCCCGACTGTCCTGAACGGTCCCAGCCCAGCCAGGGGGCTCTGAAGCCCTGGCAGGGGGGTCAGGGACCCTGGCGTGCAGCCCAGGAGCCCTGTTTGGGGCTTTGGGTTTGGCCCACGGAACAAGTTACCACCTTTGTAAGAATTAAAGTCACAGAAGTTCAGACAGCATGGTAGCAGCAATCACGGGGTGAAGGGGAAAATTTGGGAGCATGGTACAGCAGGGTTTGGGATTCTGTACTTGGGGGTCAGGGCCTCCAAGACAGAGGGATTTGGGCGTGAGGGATTTCACTGCAAATCCCCTTGTCGTGTCAGTTTTTGCACCCTGAGATCAGTGAAAAAGAACCTTCACAAATCACATCCTCAGCCCTGTCCTCTTCTTTCCTCTCCCTGGCATCCGTGTCCAGGGTGATGTTGGCACTCACAGACTGGTTCAGAGTAGAAAGTCACTGTCTAGCATAGGTGGTAGGTGTTGGGAAATAACTGTAAACATAGTGTATCTAGTTTTTAATATAAAAGATAGCACCAGCCCGGGAGGCAGAGAGCGTGCCTTGAGCTGACCTGCTGAGCAGGCCTCGGCGGGCCAGACACAAAATGTTTGAGATAAAAAATAACAACCAACCTTGAGAACGTGAGCCGCAGACTCCCGACTCCTTCAATGGCTGGGCTGGGAAAAAGAGACTTTGAGCACAGCTCGGGGTCATCTCAGCCTGAGAAAACCCGAGACCACCGGAGCTCAGCAGCCCTGAGGGTGGCTGTGGTCATGGCAGGGGTGGGCAGGGGCTGTCAGTGTCCCTGTCAGTGTCCCTGTCCCTGTCAATGTCACAGGGTGACCAGGGCATGGGGCAGGGGCTGTCACTGTCACTGTCCCTGTCCCTGTCCCTGTCCCTGTCCCTGTCCCTGTCCCTGTCCCTGTCCCTGTCCCTGTCCCTGTCCCTGTCCCTGTCCCTGTCCCTGTCCCTGTCCCTGTCCCTGTCCCTGTCCCTGTCCCTGTCCCTGTCCCTGTCCCTGTCCCTGTCCCTGTCCCTGTCCCTGTCCCTGTCCCTGTCCCTGTCCCTGTCCCTGTCCCTGTCCCTGTCCCTGTCCCTGTCCCTGTCCCTGTCCCTGTCCCTGTCCCTGTCCCTGTCCCTGTCCCTGTCCCTGTCCCTGTCCCTGTCCCTGTCCCTGTCCCTGTCCCTGTCCCTGTCCCTGTCCCTGTCCCTGTCCCTGTCCCTGTCCCTGTCCCTGTCCCTGTCCCTGTCCCTGTCAGTGTCAGTGTCACAGGGTGACCAGGGCAGGCAGCAGGGCCTGTCCCAGGGTGCATCCCCACCTCCCCAGCTTTGGGAGGGCCCCGGACGGGGACAGGGGACCCCGGGCAGTGGCAGGGGCAGTGCAGCCCCTCGTGACACCTGTGTGCCCTCAGGTACGAGGAGGAACCTCCGCAACGACCTGCTGGTGGCAGCTGACTCCATCACCAACACCATGTGCTCGCTGGTGAAGGAGCTGCACTCAGGTAAGGGCCGATGCCACGAGCACAGCTGGCAGCCACAGCTGGACATTTCTCCCCAGATTCATTTTCTGTTAAAGCTCTTGCTGTTATTTCTGTCAGAACTAGGTTTGTTTTCTGTAATGTCAGGTTGCCTGTCCATGTTCCCAATGAAAAACCAGTTTTATAGCCAGCATCACTGTCCTGGGCAATGCTGGGTGATGATCTCAGTGCACAGTCACAAGCCAGAGCAGGTTTTTGGGGTGGGTGTCCCCGGATTCCTGCTTAGTCCTGCAACACCTGACCCTCTGCCGTGCCTCCCCATCAGATGATGCAACCACGTCTCAATACTGTGCAGGAGGCCAGATGCATCCCTTGTCGTTAAAAGTGATGTGGAACACAGATAATTACTGCCTCCGAGCCTCCTCCGTGCCAGGGGAGCTGAGCACGCCCTGGGGCTGGGGCAGCTCCTGCCCCTCCCAGGGAAGTGTCCCTGGCCCTGGAGCCCTGTCAGCAGCAGGGCTGGCACACGCAGTGCTCCAGCAGCCAGGCCTGCTCCCAGAGCGTTTCTCCATGGAAAGGAAGGGCTGTCAGGCTCGAGAGGGGCTCTCCAGGGTGCAGCCCCCATCCCTGGGGGTGCCCAAGGAAACACGGAGCTCAGTGCTCTGGGCTGCTGACAAACAGGGCAGCCGTGCAGGCTGGACTCTGTGGATGCTGTTTTGCAAGGTGGAGGATGCTGTGGTTCTGTTCTGGGCTGCCTCTGCTGCTGAGCAGGGAGGGAAGTGCCCTGAGTCTGTTCCTGCCCTTGTGCAAGGTGGAGGATGCTGTGGTTCTGTTCTGGGCTGCCTCTGCTGCTGAGCAGGGAGGGAGGGAAGGGTCCCGTGTCTGCTCCTGCTCCCTGCTGGACCCAGCACCAAATTCCCCACAGGGGTCCCTCCCTGGGTGACCCAGGAGGCTCTGCCGTGGTGCTGGAGCCTCCTGGGATGGACGGGGGCTTTCACTGCCCAGCAGTAAATCCCCCCTCCCCTCCAGCCCCGTGACCTGGCAGCAGAGGCAGCTCGAGTTAATAAAGTTGTCCATGATGACACAGCAGCAGCAGGGCCGTGGCAGGGCCACCAGCTCCCCATAAATCACCTCAGCTCTGCCCCCGAGGCTCAGACAGAGAGCAAACCTCTGCCCAGAGCCTGCACTGGGCCCTTTTTGCTTTCCAGAGCAGGGGGAGGGCTGTAGAATCACAGAATTGTGGAACAACCTGAGTCAGAGCCGCAGGGATCCTGGAGCCCAGCTCCTGGGCCTGCCCAGGACACCCCAGCCATGCCAGCCTGGGCCATCCCCAAAGCCCCTGGCACAGCCCCAGCCGTCCCCAGGGTCCATCCCTGGCCTCCAAAGCCCTGTGGCTCACCAGGGAGGGGGAAGGAAATGAGAACGGAGCTGCTGAGAGGCTCGTGCTCCGGGAGCTGCAGAGAGCAGGGAAGGCTGCCCTGGAAGTGTCTGAAATGGGGTGGTTTGTGTAAATGAGCAGGAGCGTGAGTTATGCTCAGCTGATGGCAGCCAGCAGCGTGTCACACGTCGTGTCCCGAGGGGAGCTGTGGGAGCAGGCAGCTCCTGCAGCGTGGGGAGGGTGGGATCCGGGGGGCTGCAGCTCCCAGCCTGCCCTGCCTGTCCCTGTCCCTGTCCCTGCCTGCCCCTGCCTGCCCCTGTCCCTGTCCCTGACTGTCCCTGTCCCTGTCCTGTCCCTGCCTGTCCTTGTCCTGTCCCTGTCCCTGTCCCTGTCCCGGCCCCTGCCTGTCCCTGTCCCTGCCTGTCCCTGTCCCTGCCCTGTCCCTGCCCTGTCCCTGTCCCTGTCCCTGCCCCTGTCCCTGTCCCTGTCCCTGCCCTCTCCCTGTCCCTGTCCCTGTCCCTGCCCTCTCCCTGTCCCTGTCCCTGTCCCTGCCCTCTCCCTGTCCCTGTCCCTGTCCCTGCCCTCTCCCTGTCCCTGTCCCTGTCCCTGCCCTCTCCCTGTCCCTGTCCCTGTCCCTGCCCTCTCCCTGTCCCTGTCCCTGTCCCTGCCCTCTCCCTGTCCCTGTCCCTGTCCCTGCCCTCTCCCTGTCCCTGTCCCTGTCCCTGCCCTCTCCCTGTCCCTGTCCCTGTCCCTGCCCTCTCCCTGTCCCTGTCCCTGTCCCTGCCCTCTCCCTGTCCCTGTCCCTGTCCCTGCCCTCTCCCTGTCCCTGTCCCTGTCCCTGCCCTCTCCCTGTCCCTGTCCCTGTCCCTGCCCTCTCCCTGTCCCTGTCCCTGTCCCTGCCCTCTCCCTGTCCCTGTCCCTGTCCCTGCCCTGTCCCTGCCTGTCCCTGTCCCTCTGTCTGTCCCTGTCTGTCCCTGTCCCTGCCCAGGGAGGGGACACACACACAGCACCTCCCCGTGTCCCAGCGTGCCCCGATGGCCCCAGGCACCTTCTCCTGCCGAGGTGCTGGGCAGGGCTGGCTGGGAGCAGCAAAGGCTCATCCCCAGAGGGTGCTGGCACTGCCCAGGGCATGGGCACGGCCCGAGGCTGCCAGAGCTCCAGGACATTTGGACACTGCTCTCAGGGATGCCAGGGGGGATTGCTGGGGTCTGGGCAGGGCCTGGGGCTGGGCTGGATGATCCCTTCCAGCTCAGGACATTCCATGGGTCGTGATGGACTCGTGGAGTCACAGAATCACAGAATCACAAAACCACTGAGGGTGAGGAAGATCTCCAGGCCTGCTGAGTCCTCCTGCTCCCCCAGCACTGCCAAGGCCACCACTGCCCCGTGTCCCCAGGTGCCACTCCCACACCAAGTGCCACCCTGGCTCCCAGGGCTGCTGGGCAAACACTGATCCCGTTTTTCCTCCAGTTTTCCTCCAGCTGAGCTCAAAGGGATGTGCTTCAGGAGCTGAGGCAGCACTGGCTGTGCCTGACCAGCACTGAGCTCCAGGGCCCCGTTCTGGTTATTCCAGAGTTGGTTCTGCCTCTGATCTCCTCAGCTCCCCTTCAAGGACCCCCCACGTGTCACCGTCCTGCTCCCAAAGCCACCGAGGACGTGTCTGTGAGGTCCCCTCTGGTCACACCCACCCCAACACCTCTGCATCTCCAGCTCTTCTGTTTCTCTTTAGCCAACCTGAAACAAATGTTTGGGTGACTTCAGCTAATGCTTCAGGTTTAGACAGCAAATATTTGTCCAGCACGACCCCCAGGAAAGCATTTCCCAGCTGTTTGGTTGGTGTGCCAGGGCTGTTTGGCCAGTCCCAAGGGTTACTCATAAAGCTGCATCAGGCACATTTATGGGGCCATCCCCAAATGATCTTTAGGTTCCTGTGGATGCAAGGAACAGTGGGTTCCTCACCTTCCCAAGGCATCCTCAGAGCCTCAAACTGGAGATCCTTGGCTCTATGCACATGACCTATTGTGTCAAATTTAATTATGCAGGGGAAAATCAATCTTAGGTTGAAGATGTTACTCCCTATCCCAGTAAATTCAAAAACCAGACCTCGTGGTGCAACCACACTTCTTCAGTTCAGCCTGCATTTGGTGTTCCCCTCCCGTTACCACACAGAATGGTTTCCATTTGTGAGAAGGGCTTTGGCCTGCTCTCCCAGCCACACCACAGCTGTGCCTTTGGCTGGGGGCTCTCCCTGGCCCTGCCCTCACAGCCCGTGCAGCAGGGACAGCACCCCAGGGTCCCAGCAGCTGACTGCACAGCTCTCAGTGAGCTGTGAGTGAGAGCAGAGCCACCACTGCAGCAGGATGGGACCTCCTGCTCCCACCCTGCCAGAAACTCACCTGGCTCACACAGCTCCCAGGTGGAACCAGCTGAAACTCAGCAGGGCTTTCTTCACGGGGAAGGCTGCCAGGCATTGCAAGGGGCTGCCCAGGGAGGGGATGGAGTCCCCAGCCCTGGAGGGGTTGGAAGGCCCTGAGGATGTGGCACTTGGGGACACGGGGCAGTGGTGGCCTGGGCAGTGCTGGGGAACAGCTGGACTCGATGGTCTGGGGGATTTTCCCACCCAAACCATTCCGTGATTGCCTCTCCTCTCACCCCCTGTCTCATGTCTACTTTTTCTCTTTGTGCTTTTTATCTGCAGCAGAGGAAGAAGACGAAGAAGAAACAGAGAAGCTGCAGAATGGGAAAGACCGAGGTGAGGGGACAAACCTGTGTCAGAGCTCTGCAGCCTTTGCTGAGCCCTCCTCTGGGGGTTCCCTGGCTCCATTTGCAGCCCACAGGGGCCTCTGGGTGCAGGTGGAGGACCCTGGGTGCAGGTGGGTGGCCCTGGGTGCAGGTGGGTGTCCCTGGGTGCAGGTGGATGTCACTGGGTGCAGGTGGGTGTCCCTGGGTGCAGGTGGGTGGCTCTGGGTGCAGGTGGGTGGCCCTGGGTGCAGGTGGGTGGCCCTGGATCAGGTGGCTCTGGATCAGGTGACTCTGGGTGCAGGTGGCTCTGGTGGAGCACCCCCTGGCAGGTGCTCTGGCTGTGTCCTGGCACGTGTCACGTCCCAGCCCCAGGCCCTGTCCCCAGCAGCTGCCACGGGCCGGTGTCACAGTCCTGTCCTGTGCTCAGCTTTCCTGGCAGCAAAGGTCACACACGGAAATGTGAGGAGCTGCTGCATGGGCTGAGAGAAATCCAGCTCTGAGGGGGGCTCAGACAGAGCCCAGAGTGGGGCACTCACCAGGGCAGCCCCTGGGCACTGGCACTGTCGCCTGCCCAGCCCCTGCCCACGGTGACATTGCCTGGAGGAGTGTCCCTGTGCCACTGGGGATCCCATGGTGACCCAGGCTGGACAAGTGTCCCTGTGCCAGTGGGGATCCCTCCCTTGGTGACGCTGGCTGGATAAGTGTCCCTGTGCCAGTGGGGATCCCTCCCTTGGTGACGCTGGCTGGATAAGTGTCCCTGTGCCAGTGGGGATCCCTCCCTTGGTGACGCTGGCTGGATAAGTGTCCCTGTGCCAGTGGGGATCCCTCCCTTGGTGACGCTGGCTGGATAAGTGTCCCTGTGCCAGTGGGGATCCCTCCCTTGGTGACGCTGGCTGGATAAGTGTCCCTGTGCCAGTGGGGATCCCTCCCTTGGTGACGCTGGCTGGATAAGTGTCCCTGTGCCAGTGGGGATCCCTCCCTTGGTGACGCTGGCTGGATAAGTGTCCCTGTGCCAGTGGGGATCCCTCCCTTGGTGACGCTGGCTGGATAAGTGTCCCTGTGCCAGTGGGGATCCCTCCCTTGGTGACGCTGGCTGGATAAGTGTCCCTGTGCCAGTGGGGATCCCTCCCTTGGTGACGCTGGCTGGATAAGTGTCCCTGTGCCAGTGGGGATCCCTCCCTTGGTGACGCTGGCTGGATAAGTGTCCCTGTGCCAGTGGGGATCCCTCCCTTGGTGACGCTGGCTGGATAAGTGTCCCTGTGCCAGTGGGGATCCCTCCCTTGGTGACGCTGGCTGGATAAGTGTCCCTGTGCCAGTGGGGATCCCTCCCTTGGTGACGCTGGCTGGATAAGTGTCCCTGTGCCAGTGGGGATCCCTCCCTTGGTGACGCTGGCTGGATAAGTGTCCCTGTGCCAGTGGGGATCCCTCCCTTGGTGACGCTGGCTGGATAAGTGTCCCTGTGCCAGTGGGGATCCCTCCCTTGGTGACGCTGGCTGGATAAGTGTCCCTGTGCCAGTGGGGATCCCTCCCTTGGTGACGCTGGCTGGATAAGTGTCCCTGTGCCAGTGGGGATCCCTCCCTTGGTGACGCTGGCTGGATAAGTGTCCCTGTGCCAGTGGGGATCCCTCCCTTGGTGACGCTGGCTGGATAAGTGTCCCTGTGCCAGTGGGGATCCCTCCCTTGGTGACGCTGGCTGGATAAGTGTCCCTGTGCCAGTGGGGATCCCTCCCTTGGTGACGCTGGCTGGATAAGTGTCCCTGTGCCAGTGGGGATCCCTCCCTTGGTGACGCTGGCTGGATAAGTGTCCCTGTGCCAGTGGGGATCCCTCCCTTGGTGACGCTGGCTGGATAAGTGTCCCTGTGCCAGTGGGGATCCCTCCCTTGGTGACGCTGGCTGGATAAGTGTCCCTGTGCCAGTGGGGATCCCTCCCTTGGTGACGCTGGCTGGATAAGTGTCCCTGTGCCAGTGGGGATCCCTCCCTTGGTGACGCTGGCTGGATAAGTGTCCCTGTGCCAGTGGGGATCCCTCCCTTGGTGACGCTGGCTGGATAAGTGTCCCTGTGCCAGTGGGGATCCCTCCCTTGGTGACGCTGGCTGGATAAGTGTCCCTGTGCCAGTGGGGATCCCTCCCTTGGTGACGCTGGCTGGATAAGTGTCCCTGTGCCAGTGGGGATCCCTCCCTTGGTGACGCTGGCTGGATAAGTGTCCCTGTGCCAGTGGGGATCCCTCCCTTGGTGACGCTGGCTGGATAAGTGTCCCTGTGCCAGTGGGGATCCCTCCCTTGGTGACGCTGGCTGGATAAGTGTCCCTGTGCCAGTGGGGATCCCTCCCTTGGTGACGCTGGCTGGATAAGTGTCCCTGTGCCAGTGGGGATCCCTCCCTTGGTGACGCTGGCTGGATAAGTGTCCCTGTGCCAGTGGGGATCCCTCCCTTGGTGACGCTGGCTGGATAAGTGTCCCTGTGCCAGTGGGGATCCCTCCCTTGGTGACGCTGGCTGGATAAGTGTCCCTGTGCCAGTGGGGATCCCTCCCTTGGTGACGCTGGCTGGATAAGTGTCCCTGTGCCAGTGGGGATCCCTCCCTTGGTGACGCTGGCTGGATAAGTGTCCCTGTGCCAGTGGGGATCCCTCCCATGGTGACCTTGGCTGGACAAGTGTCCCAATGCCAGTGGGGATCCATCCCATGGTGACACTGGCTGGACAAGTGCCCCTGTGCCAATGGGGATCCATCCCATGGTGACCTTGGCTGGACAAGTGTCCCTGTGCCAGTGGGGATCCCATGGTGACCTTGGCTGGACAAGTGTCCCTGTGCCAGTGGGGATCCCATGGTGACCTTGGCTGGACAAGTGTCCCTGTGCCAGTGGGGATCCCATGGTGACCTTGGCTGGACAAGTGTCCCTGTGCCAGTGGGGATCCCATGGTGACCTTGGCTGGACAAGTGTCCCTGTGCCAGTGGGGATCCCATGGTGACCTTGGCTGGACAAGTGTCCCCGTGCCAATGGGTACCCCCCAGAGGCAGTGCCATCAGTGGCACAGAGGTCCCTCCCTCTCACCCCTGTCCCTGGTGTCCCAGGCTTTCCCTCTGTGCTGAGGGCCCCGTGGCACATCCCAGGCGTTGTCCCAGCCCTGGGAGGGATCCTGGTGGCCCAGGATGTCCAGGGCAGCGTGAGGGAGGCATGCCAGGATCTGCTCCTCTCCTCACCTTCCAGGAGCCACCAGGAAGCTCCTCCCAGGGGCAGGACCTCCCTCGGGGCTCTCTTGGCTGCTGCTCTCGTGGTTTCAAACCCAAACAGAGGAACAGCCTTGGCCGGGTGTGAATCAGCCCCGGCATTTGTCTCGCTTGAGCCAAGCCCAGCTCCAGCATCAAGAAAGCAGGACTTTGGAGCCTGGTTTTGTTACACACACATTTCCTGCTGGCTCGTT
The DNA here is from genome assembly GCF_014805655.1 of Passer montanus. NCBI lineage: Eukaryota > Metazoa > Chordata > Aves > Passeriformes > Passeridae > Passer > Passer montanus. The sequence goes on from NW_024367026.1 coordinate 72,848, forward strand.
TCCCTGAGCTTTCCCATCGCTGCCTTGTGCAGAGCACCCAGGTGTTTGGAGCTGCTCTGTTCTTTACCCACCCGGTCCTGAGCCTGGTGGGAAGTTCGGTTTTGGCCCAAACAGGAATTTCCAGAGCAGACCCACCCCGGCTCCGAGTCTCAGGACCCTCTTTGCCCCAGAACATTCCTCAGCACTGGAATGTTTGAGATGCTTAGCAGATGACCAGCACGGCTTTTTCCAAATATGCATTGTGTCTGGCATGGGAAACGGGGCCAGGGGGAGTCTGAGGCATGGCAGATGCTGGGTGGGAGCAGGGATGGAACACAAACTCATGGCTGCAGCACCAGGCCAGCAAGGGACGGCCCAGACGTGTCCAAGAGCAGAGCTGGCTCCAAGAGCCTCCGTGTGGAATGTAAATACTGTCCCTGCCAGGGAAAAAGCAGTTTATTGCAGGCGCAGAGGCGGTGAGGTAAACCTCTGGCAGGCAGATCGAGGAATGATCAGTGTGCAAGTGCAGGGGCTGGGGGAGCTGCTCCAGACCCCGTGGCGAGGGCACAGCAGGGCTGGGTGGCACCGAAGCCAGGTCACCTGCAGGGAGCTGTGCCCAGGATGCTGCAGGGCTGGGGGCCTGGCCCCAGCTCCAGCTCTGGCAGCAGCCCTGGCCCAGCAGAATTCTCCTTCTGGGGTGAACAGGGGGAAAAAGCAGCTCAGGTGTTCCCTGCACCCCAGGGATCCTCACGGGGGCTCCACTGTGACTCAGAGCATCACCCCAGCACGGCTTGTGTGGGGAGGGGTCTCACAGCCCCCCCAGTGCCACCCCTGCCGTGGCAGGGCCACTGCCACTGTCCCAGGCTGCTCCCAGAACTGCCCAGCCTGGCCTTAGGCACTGCCAGGGATCCAGGGCACTTCTCTGGGCACCCAGGGCCTCAGCACCCTCCCAGGGAACAATTCCTGCACAATGTCCACTCCAAACCAACCTTCTTTTGATTTGAAGGCGCTCCTAGGGACAGCATCATCCCATGGGTTCCTCACAAGTTCCTTCATGCAGTTATTTCCTATTTCCCTGCTATGTTTTGATCTCATTCCCAATTAATGAACCCCAGCACCCCTCCCTGCTGGAGAGGCTGACCTTCCATGAGCAGGGCTGGCTTTGGGGGTGAAATCCTCCAGGAGGAGGATTTGTTACACACACATTTCCTGCTTTCATTTGGGTGACAAACCCCACTCACCTGCATCCCCCATGGCTGGGATCACAGAGCAGTGTCCCCTCGGGGTCCCCGAGGTCTCCAGGCTGTGAGGGCACAGCTGGGAGCTGGCAGAGCTCCTCCATCCCCTCCTGGGGGTGACACGGTGTGGCAGCTCAGCCTCGGGGCTCCCTGTGCTCCCCTGTGGATCCTGGCCCATCCACACCTTCCCCTCTGCCAGAGCTATCCCGGGTGGGACCAGGGGCTTATCCCGGGTGGGACCGGCTCTGCCAGGAGCTGGCCTCTCCCCCAGGCACCACGTCCCTGTTAGGGCCAGGCTGTGGCCCCAGGACGGTGTCACCTGAGAGTCACCACGTCCTTGTCCCTTCCTTGGTGCCCATCTGGATTTCATAACCCCAAGCCCCAAACACCTGGGTGCTGCTCAGACCTGTGGGAGCACGGAGCTTCCTGATCCATTACATTTCCTGGACAGAAATACCCGTTTGAAATTCCAGCCCTGGCACAGGGTGCCCGGGGGAAAAAGCAGCCCAGGTGTTCCCTGCACCCCAGGGATCCTCACGGGGGCTCCACTGTGACTCAGAGCATCACCCCAGCACGGCTTGCGTGGGGAGGGGTCTCACAGCCCCCCCAGTGCCACCCTGCCATGGCAGGGACACTGCCACTGTCCCAGGCTGCTCCCAGAACTGCCCAGCCTGGCCTTAGGCACTGCCAGGGATCCAGGGCACTTCTCTGGGCACCCAGGGCCTCAGCACCCTCCCAGGGAACAATTCCTGCACAATGTCCACTCCAAACCAACCTTCTTTTGACTTAAAGGCGCTCCTAGGGACAGCATCATCCCATGGCTTCCTCACAAGTTCCTTCATGTAGTTATTTCCTATTTCCCTGCTATGTTTTTATCTCATTCCCAATTAATGAACGCCAGCACCCCTCCCTGCTGGAGAGGCTGACCTTCCATGAGCAGGGCTGGCTTTGGGGGTGAAATCCTCCAGGAGGAGGATTTGTTACACGCACATTTCCTGCTTTCATTTGGGTGACAAACCCCACTCGCCTGCATCCCCCATGGCTGGGATCACAGAGCAGTGTCCCCTCAGGGTCCCCGAGGTCTCCAGGCTGTGAGGGCACAGCTGGGAGCTGGCAGAGCTCCTCCATCCCCTCCTGTCCTGGGGGTGACACGGTGTGGCAGCTCAGCCTCGGGGCTCCCTGTGCTCCCCTGTGGATCCTGGCCCATCCACACCTTCCCCTCTGCCAGAGCTATCCCGGGTGGGACCAGGGGCTTATCCCGGGTGGGACCGGCTCTGCCAGGAGCTGGCCTCTCCCCCAGGCACCACGTCCCTGTTAGGGCCAGGCTGTGGCCCCAGGACGGTGTCACCTGAGAGTCACCACGTCCTTGTCCCTTCCTTGGTGCCCATCTGGATTTCATAACCCCAAGCCCCAAACACCTGGGTGCTGCTCAGACCTGTGGGAGCACGGAGCTTCCTGATCCATTACATTTCCTGGACAGAAATACTCCGTTTGAAATTCCAGCCCTGGCACAGGGTGCCCAGAGCAGCTGGGGCTGCCCCTGCACCCCTGGCAGTGCCCAAGGCCAGGCTGGGTGAGCCAAGGGGGCTGCTCAGACCTGTGGGAGCACGGAGCTTCCTGATCCATTACATTTCCTGGACAGAAATACCCGTTTGAAATTCCAGCCCTGGCACAGGGTGCCCAGAGCAGCTGGGGCTGCCCCTGCACCCCTGGCAGTGCCCAAGGCCAGGCTGGGCACTGGGACAGTGAGGTGTGGCAGGGGTGGCACTGGGGGGGCTCTGAGGTCCCTCCCAGCCCAAACCAGTCTGGGATTCCCTGGAGTGCACCTGCCCACGCTGGCCAAGCTGAGGCCCTGCTCCCCCGTCCCCAGAGGACGGTCCCTGGCAGGTTTGGGGTGACACCGAGCTGGGAGCGTGGCTGTGCCCCTGGGACCTCACCAGGCTGCAGAGACCCTGTGAGACCCTCCTGCAGCTCAGCAAGGACAGGGCCAAGCCCTGGGAAGGTGCCCAGGGGCCAGGACAGGCTGGGGCCGCCCCCACAGGGCAGGGACAGCCTGGCACAGGGACACCCAGCTGACCCCGCAGCAGTGACGTGTCCCTGGGAGGGTCTGTGCCTCCTGGGCTGGCATGCCTGGCGAGCAGGGGACAGTCCTGCCCCTGTGCCTGGCACCAGCGAGGCCACCCTGGGCCCAGCTGAGCTGCCCAGGACAGCAGGGACAGGGAGGGACCGTGGCAGCCGTGGAGGTGACACCTGGAAGGGCTGGGGGCACGGGGATCAGAGCCAAGCGTGTGAACCACTGCTGGGGGAGACTCGGGGAAACTGAGGCACGATCTTCTCCCTGGTGCCTGGGGAGAAGACAATGCACAGGAATAAAGGCAACTCTCTTTGAAAGGAAATTCTTTTTACAAGGCTGGTCAAGCAGGGGTTGACCCAAGAGGCTGGGGGCAGATCCTGGGGTGTCCCTGCAGCAGGAGGAGCTGGGGGCAGATCCTGGGGTGTCCCTGCAGCACAGAGAGCTGGGGGCAGATCCTGGGGTGTCCCTGCAGCAGGAGGAGCTGGGGGCAGATCCCGGGGTGTCCCTGCAGCACAGAGAGCTGGGGGCAGACCCTCACTGTGTGGGAAAGGAAATGCTCCCTGTGCTAACCTGCTCTTCCTCTCTGCAGGCTAGGAGGGGCCGCAGGCTGGACAGCAGCTCAGGTAAGGATGGACACGTGTCCCACCTCCTGTCACCTCCTGGGGCTCTAGGCACCTCCTGCTCTTGTCCTGTTTGTGCACCAGGAAGGTCCCACCTGCCCACCTCCCCACAGTGCTCAAAAGGAAGTTTTCCACAGGATTATGGAATGGGTTGGATGGAGTCTGCCCCAGAAAGGCAGGGCTCTGAGGTGACACCCAGGCCCAGCAGGTGGACACAGCAGCAGGGGTGTGGGAGCAGGGCTGGAGCCCCAGTGTCTCCGGGGACATCCTGGGAGATCCTTATCTGCCCACCTGAAAGCTGCGAGGAGCAGGCTCGGGTTTCCACTCTCTGGAAGTTTGCCACAGTGCCTATCACTCCCCAGCCCCGGCGGGCACGGGGCAGCAAATCCCCCCTGGATGCACCCGAGGGGAGCAGCAGGGCACGGGGACAGCCGGGACCCGCCTGTGGCACCGCGTCCCTCCCCTGGGTGGTGGCAGGCAGGAGAAAGCCTTCCACCCTGCCCTGATCCCCTGCCCGGGGTGCTCAGGGGCCAGGAGAGTCAGTGCTGATCCCAGGCAGGGTTCTGGGGGACAAACCCAGCACCAGCTCCCATCAAACATCCTCTGCAAAGTGAGGAAGGGGGTTTGCCCTTCCCAGCCGCGCAAGGAGAGAGCCCCAGAGGGGCTCGGGAGCCTCTCTGGCAGTTTTTGCGTTAGAAATTCGAGTCCTGCCTGATCTGGGAAGCAATCTGGTAACTGAAGAAGCAGTGAAATTGCAGCGCTGGAGCGGGAGGCACCACGGGCAGCCACGGGGTGAGGGAGGCTGTTCCTCACCCCTGGAAGGCTTGGGGGACAGGGACAGGAGGGACCCTGCCACCCCAGGGCTGGACGGGGCAGGAGCAGCCCCAGATCCCCCCAGAGCCCAGGGGGAGAATGAGAGTGAATGAGAGAGCACTGAGAAACGAGGGAGAGGCAGCAGCCAGGCTCCTGGATCCTACAGAAAGAATGGGAAAAGACAAAAGGAGAGCAAAAACAACCCTTTACACTGTGGTGGCTCTTCCACCAGGGAGAATTTCCCTTGGAAAGGTGCTCAGGCCTTGGCAGGGGCTGCCCAGGGAGGGTGGCAGTGCCCATCCCGGAAGGATTTAGGAGAATTCTTGGTTCCCTAAACCCTTACAATAACCAGAGGCAAATCTTTGCCAAGGGTTTTATTATCCCACGCAGGGAGAGAGAGAAGCAGGAATTTGTCTGAGTGTTGGTTGGTAGATGTGAGCCAAAGGTGAGTGTCCTTCCCTGAGGGGTGCAGGTGTGGAAAGGCTGAGTTTGCTGAAGAAGGGATCTCAGGAAGCTGATCCTGTGGGTTTTGTAACATTTATAAAATCACGGAATCCTGGATTCACTTGGGCTGGAAAAGCCCTGTGAGACCTTTGAGTCCAACCACCCCCAGCCCTGCCCAGGCCACACTGTCCCTGTCCCAAAGTGCCACAAACCCTGCAGGGATGGGGAGTGCCCCCCAGCCTGGGCAGCTGTGCCAGGCGTGGGCAGCCCTTCCCAGGTGGGAATTGTTCCCAGTGCCCACCCTGAGCCTGCCCTGGCCCAGCCTGAGGCCATTTCCCCTTGTCCTGTCCCTGGTCCCTGGCAGCAGAGCCCGACCCCCCCTGGCTGCAGGATTTCTATGGGATTTCTATGGGATCTCTGTGGGATTTCTACGGGATCTCTGCAGGATCTCTGCAGGGTCTCTGGGATCTCTGCAGGGTCTCTGTGGGGTCTCTGTGGGGTCTCAGCAGGTTTTCTGCAGGGTCTCTGTGGGATTTCTATGGGATCTCTGCAGGATCTCTGCAGGATCTCTGCAGACCCTGACGGGTTCCCGTGCCGCAGGCTCGGAGGTTGCTCCTGCGATCGAGGGACGACGTCTCCCCCCTCAGAAGAGGCAGCTCCAGCCCTTCCATCACCATCGTGCGACTGTGACCGATCTCCTCCGCCTGCTGCCCCGGGAGCCAGCCCGGAGCTGTCCCAGGGCTCGCGGCGGGCACTGCCCCTCGGGCCATTGCATGTACCCTCGGTGTGCTCCCTCCCGCCTCAGCCTCTCGCGGCGGGCTTCAGAAACAACAAAAACACCTGGAAGGACTCTGCTGGTGGCTGTGCCCGCTCTGTGTGCTGCTCCACGCCAGGGTCCCCCGGCAGTGCCACTGTCACCACGCTGGTCACTGCTCTGTCCCTCCCCGTGCACGGAACGAAGGGGGGCAGCGCCCCAGGGTCCCCCTGGCATGGCACCAAGGGGGCTCAGCCCTTCCAAACCCACCTGTGTGATTCTTCACAGCCCTTCCAAACCCACCTGTACGAGGTCCTTACAGCCCTTCCAAACCCACCTGTGAGGCCTTCACAGCCCTTCCAAACCCACCCGTGTGAGGTCCTTGCTGCCCTTCCAAACCCACCCGTGAGGCCTTCACAGCCCTTCCAGCCCTTCCAAACCCACCTGTATGAGGTACTTACAGCCCTTCCACATCCACCCGTGTGAGGCCTTCACAGCCCTTTCAGCCCTTCACAGCCCTTCCAGCCCTTCCAAACCCACCTGTACGAGGTCCTTACAGCCCTTCCAAACCCACCCGTGAGGCCTTCACAGCCCCTTCAGCCCTTCCAAACCCACCTTTACAGCCTTTCCAAACCCACCCGTGTGAGGTCCTTTCAGCCCTTCCAAACCTACCTGTGTAAGGTTTTTACAGCCTTCCCAAACCCACCCGTGTGAGGTCCTTGCTGCCCTTTCAGCCCTTCCAACCCCACCTGGAGCCAGGTGTGAGCCGGGTCCTCGGGGGGGTGGTGGGATGCAGGGATGGGGCTGTGGGGATGGAGGGGGGAGCACGGCCAGGCTGAGAGGAGCAGCAGCAGCAGGAGCTGGGCTCATTTTGGGGGGAATTCAGGGAAATGAGGGAGCAGGGATGGCAGCTCCCTGTGACTCGCACTGGGCTCCATCAGCATCCCCAAAATTCAGCCACCAGCCCCGGGCAGGGGCGGTGCCAGCGCCATTCCCGTGCTGCCCGGGGACGTCGTTTCCATGGAAGGAGCCCAGGGCCCTGGTTCATCTGTGGATGTTTCCAGAGGGGGTGGATGAAGGGAGCAGAGCCCCCCGAGCACCCCCGGCTCTGCCCCCTCCCCGCAGCCACCCCGCTCACCGGGCGGGGACAGGGACAGGGACAGGGACAGGGAACACCCCGGTGGGCACAGCCCCGCTTGGTGGAAATGCTGGGAACGAGCTGCGAGCAGGGCAGGGCAGCCCGGAGAGCCTGGAGGGAAGAGCAGCTTCAGCTGGCACAGGGGGACGGGACGGGGATGGGGACGGGGATGGGGACAGGGACAGAAATGGGGATGGGGTAAGGACAGGGATGGGGACAGGGACAGGGATGGGGACAAGGACAGGGATGGGGACAGGGACAGGGACAAGGACAGGGATGGGGACAGGGACAGGAATGAGAATGGGGATAAGGACAGGGATGGAGATGGGGACAAGGACAGAATAGGGACGGGAATGGGAATGGGGACAGGGACAAGGACAGGGATGGGAATAAGAACAGGGATGGGGACAAGGAGAGAGATGGGGATGGGAGCGAGGACAGATGGGGAAGGGGATGGGAATGGGGATAAGGAGAGGGATGGGGATAAGGACAGGATTGGGGAGAGGGATGGGAGATGGAGATGGGAATAAAAACAGGGACGGGGACAAGGACAGGGATGAGGACAAGAGCAGAAGGAGAGGGATGGGGATAAGGACAGGATTGGGGAGAGGGATGGGAGATGGAGATGGGAATAACAGATGGGGATAAGGAGAGGGATGGGGATAAGGACAGAGTTGGGGACAGGGATGGGAGATGGAGATGGGAATAACAGAGATGGGGATAAGGAGAGGGATGGGGATAAGGACAGGGATGGGGAGAGAGATGGGAGATGGAGACAGGAATGGGGATGAGATGGGGGCAAGGATGGAGAGCTGGGGACCAGAACAGAGGCAGGGAGCACTTCAGGTGGGTTTCCAGCTGGATTTGCTGCATTTGGGCATGCAGCACCCTTGGCTGTGCCGTGGCCCAAGCCCAGAAAATGGGAATGTTTTCCCGATGGCCCAGCTGGGGTGGGGGCAGCCCCAGGAGCTGGGGGTGTCACAGCTGCACAGGGGTCGGGGTCTGTCCCCCAAGCAGAGCTGAGGGGGGCTGGGGGCTCTCCCAGCTGTAGGCAAGAGGCTGGGTGTGCCCACCCGGGCCCTGCTGGTGGCACTGCCAGGGCAGGGACAGTGGCACAGCAGAGCTGGCACGCCCGGCTCGGTGTGAAAGCCTGGTGGATCCATGGCTTGGAGGGGATGGGAAGGAAGCTGCAGGGCCCCCCCAGAGCCCTGACAGCCAGGAGAGCGGGGCTGGGGTGCCCAGGGCCCTGGTGTCACCCAAGGGTGTCACTCAGGGAGGTAATTAACCCCTTTTTGATTGCCCCCTGGGCTGAACACAGGCTGGGCAGAGCTCATGCCAGCTGCACCCTCCGGATCAGGATTGCCATGAGCAATTCCCCGGGGAATTGCAACCAACCCGAAGGAAAATGAACCTGGAAGTGTTTACCCATGGGCAGAGCTCTGTCCTGAGCTGGCACCCCCGGGCTGCTGCCAGGACAGGGACATCACCATTGCCATGGGGATGGGGATGGGTTAATGCCAGGACAGGGGCATCCCAACTGCCACGGGAATGGGGATGGGTTAATGCCAGGACAGGGACATCCCAAATGCCACAGGGATGGGTTAATGCCAGGACAGGGACATCCCAACTGCCACGGGAATGGGTTAATGCCAGGACAGGGACATCCCAAATGCCACGGGCAGGAATGGGGACGGGAGCCACACGGGGTCCCACACGGCTGCTCTGTGGGTGACACGCACAAGCACAGGGGTGGCCGTGGCCACTCCTGGCTCCCCAAGCCCTGGCAGTGCCCACACAGGGGGGTGTCCCTGGGGCTCACACCAAGCTCCGGTGCCGTTCCCTGTTTCTGCAGGCACAGGGAGTGCGGGATTGTCCCCGGAGCGGGATTGTCCCAGGAGCAGGATTGTCCCTGAGATCAGGATTGTCCCCAGGAGCAGGACTGTCCCAGGGATCAGGACTGTCCCCAGGAGCAGGACTGTCCCAGGGATCAGGACTGTCCCCAGGAGCAGGACTTTCCCCGGGATCGGGATTGTCCCCGGGATCAGGACTGTCCCCAAGACCAGGACTGTCCCCGGGAGCGGCTGGCGGCGCACAAGCACAGGGATGGCCGTGGCCACTCCTGGCTCCCCAAGCCCTGGCAGTGCCCACACAGGGGGGTGTCCCTGGGGCTCACACCAAGCTCCGGTGCCGTTCCCTGTTTCTGCAGGCACAGGGAGTGCGGGATTGTCCCCGGAGCGGGATTGTCCCAGGAGCGGGATTGTCCCTGAGATCAGGACTGTCCCCAGGAGCAGGACTGTCCCCGGGATCGGGATTGTCCCCGGGATCAGGACTGTCCCCAAGACCAGGACTGTCCCAGGGATCAGGACTGTCCCCGAGACCAGATTTGTCCCCAGGATCAGGACTGTCCCTAGGAGCCCCAGGAGCAGGATTATTCCCCGGGACCAGGACTGTCCCCAGGAGCAGGACTGTCCCCGGGATCGGGATTGTCCCCGGGATCAGGACTGTCCCCAAGACCAGGACTGTCCCCGGGAGCGGCTGGCGGCGGTGCCGTGACCCGGGGAACGATTCCAGCCGCAGCCTGCGAGCGGGCAGACATGTTCTGTCATCCGCCAACTATGTAATAAATCCATCTCCTCCCCGCGGGGTGTCCGGTCCCTTGGCAGGGCTGGCTGAGGAAAGGGGAGCCGGCTTTGCTCGGGCGGAGCAGCTGCGGGGCCGCGCGGAGCCGGAGATCCCGCATTGGTCACGGCCGGGGCACGGCAGCGCACAGAGCCGCCAGTGTTCGGGCCGCAGCTGCCAGATGTGCTCCCCGCCCGAACAGCCGCACATCTGGCCGGGGAGAGCGGGCTGGGGGCACCTGGGAGGTGACAGAGCCCCCAGCACAGCCCGGGCTCGGTGTCACCAAGGCGGTGACAGAGCCCCCAGCACCCTCCAGGCTCGGGGACATCAGGGTGGTGACAGATGTCACCTGCGAGCACACCCCAGATTCGGGGACACCAAGGCGGTGACAGAACCCCCAGTGTCTGCAGGCACGTCCCGGGCTCGGGGACATCAGGGTGGTGACAGAACCCCGAGCACACTGGGGTGGGGTAGGGTGGGGTGGGATGGATGGATGGATGGATGGATGGATGGATGGATGGATGGATGGATGGATGGATGGATGGATGATGGATGGATGATGGATGGATGATGGATGGATGGATGGATGGATGGGGATGGATGATGGATGATGGATGGATGGAGGGATGGATGGATGATGGATGGATGGATGGATGGATGGATGGATGGATGATGGATGGATGGATGATGGATGGATGATGGATGGATGATGGATGGATGGATGATGGATGGATGGATGGATGGATGGATGGATGGATGGATGGATGGGATGGGATGGGGTGGACAGGGGTGGGCAGGGATGTGCAGGACAGGGACGGGCAGGGATGGGCAGTGCCCGCGGGCTGAGCGCTGTCCTGAGCCCGGCTCTGCCACCGTGGCACCCCCGGGACACCGGAGCAGCCCCCGGGACACCGGCACGCCGCCCCCCCGTGCCCAGCCCCGCGCTGGGGGCCGCCTGCCCTGTCCCCTCTGTCCCCCCCACCCTGCCAGGCTCCCTTTGGGGACACGAAGCCACCGCGGTGCCGGCGGGGCCTGGGTGGGCACAGCCGCAGCCCGGGGCCCCCTCCTAGGGTGAGGGTCCCCCAGCCGCCCCGTCCCCTCCCAGGGCCCGGTGTCCCTGCCCGCTGCTCGTCCCAAGGGCTGTAACCCTTTCACACCTCATTAGAGCCGTAATTAACCCCATTATCCCCAGCTGCAGGGGGAGGGGCCGCTCTCGCTCAGAGGGGGCTCAGCCCCACGGAGACCCCAGGAGCCCCACGGAGACCCCAGGGTCTCTGTGCACCCCAGAGCGTCCCCAGGGACCCCCAGGACCCCCACTGGCCGGCCCCCGCTGGCCCCGTGCCCATGGGGCTGCAGCTCTGGGGCAGGGGGCACAGCCGGGGACACCCGGTGTCCCCCGCACGGGGCCGGGAGCTCGGGCCAGCGCCACATCCCGGGGCTGCTCCCCGAGCCCCCCCGGCCGCTGCGGCCCCGTCCGTCCCCGGATCGATCCCTTCACTGCTGACCCCCTGCCCTTCATCCCAGCCCTCCTCCTCCTCCCCCTGCCCACGGGTGGCACAAGCTCCGGGGTCACCCGGGGACACTGAGCCCCTGGCAGCGGCCGCTCCGGGGGCTCGTGGTGCCCGCGGTGCCCGCGGTGCCCGCGGTGCCCGTTTCTGCTGAGCCCGGATCGGCCGCGGTTGCATAACCGGGAGCCCTCGGAGCTGGAAACGAGGTCAGGCGGGGGGGACAGCGGGGACAGCGGGGACAGCTGCTCACCCTGCCCGGGCGGAGGCAGCGGCAGCAGCACGCCGGCAGTGGCACCGGACACGGCACCGGGACACGACACCGGGAGTGGCACCGGACACGGCACCGGGACACGACACCGGGACCTCACCCAGCAGTGGCACTGCCAGCAGCTCAGGGTGCCACCGTGCCACCACATCTGTGTCTCTCAGGATCCCTCTGGGACCATCACAGCCGTGTCCCCTGGGTCACCACGGTGGCACAAGGCTGGGTCCCCTGGGGTGCCCCGATGATGGTGGCATCACACCGGTGTCCCTGCGAGGTCCCCCAGGCCGCGGTGCCATCACTCCTGCAGCCCTCGGGGTCACCGTCCCTGGGCCACCACCGCTGCCACCCTCATTGCCCCGTGTCACCCTCAGCTCGCCAGCCGTGTCCCCACAGCCCTGTCCCCAGAGGCAGAGGTGGCTGGGGGGGGTCACCCCCACCCTGGCACAGCAGTGCCACCCTGGCACACGGTGACAGTGCCACACGGTGACAGTGCCCAGCACACGGTGACATTGGTGACACCGCCACACAGTGACACTAGTGACACTGCCCAGCACACGGTGACACTGGTGACAAAGCCACACGGTGACAGTGCCCAGCACACAGTGACACCGCCCAGCACACAGTGACACTGGTGACACCGCCACACAGTGACACTAGTGACACTGCCCAGCACACAGTGACAGTGCCCAGCACACGGTGACACTGGTGACAAAGCCACACGGTGACAGTGCCTGGCACACGGTGACACAGGTGGCACTGCCACACAGTGACACCCTGGCACACGGTGACAGTGCCCAGCACACAGTGACACCGCCCAGCACACAGTGACACTGGTGACAAAGCCACACGGTGCCACCAGCTCTCCCCAGCTGCTCCCCGACTGCCGGGCCGTGTCACCAGCACCGGCTTAATTAGGAGCCCGCCCTCCAGGCGAGATTAATTAACGAGATCCCGCCCCAGGGACCTGCCCGTGCCCTGGCACTGTCACCGTGTCACCATGTCGCCGCCCCAGGGACTCCTGTGCCCTGGCACTGTCACCGTGTCACCGCGTCCCCAGGTCGCAGTGTGGCGACAGGCTGAGCTGCCGGGGGCTCCAGCGGGGGGACCCCAGGCCCCCCCAGCCGTGTGGGGTGGCAGCAGGTGCCAGGGGACACGGCCTGCCCTAGGACAGGCTGGCAGGGCTGGGCTGCCCAAGGGCACGGGGCCGCCTTGGGCACGGCCCCCGTGGGCTGCTCAGGGACCGGGGGGGACAGGGGTGCCAGCCCCGAGCGGTGCCAGCCCCGAGGGGACACACGGACACCAGCGCCTGCTGGGCGGGGTGGGGGAGCCGTGGGCATCCTCCTCAGCCTCATCATCCTCATCATCATCTTCATTATCCTCATCCTCATCATCATCTTCATCATCATCATCATCATCCTCCTCATCCTCATCATCCTCCTCCTCATCATCATCATCATCCTCCTCATCCTCATCATCATCTTCATCCTCATCATCCTCCTCATCATCCTCCTCATCATCATCCTCATCCTCATCCTCCTCTGCCCAGCCCAGCCCAGCCCAGCCCAGTGTGGGGCTGTTCCCTGCCCATGGGATCAGGGTAAATCCCGATCCCTGCCCATGGGATCAGGGTAAATCCCGATCCCTGCCCATGGGATCAGGGTAAATCCCGATCCCAGCCCATGGGATCAGGGTAAATCCCGATCCCTGCCCATGGGATCAGGGTAAATCCCGATCCCTGCCCATGGGATTTGGGGGTAAATCCCGATCCCTGCCCATGGGATCTGGGGCCCAGCCCAGCCCCGTGCCCCCCTCCAGGGATCCCCAGCAGCCACGGGAGGCTCCTGCAGCACACCGGGGCAGCAGATGAACGGGACCGCCGTTAATTAGCGTTGCTAATGAAGGCGTTATTCGCAGTGCCCCCGTGCCCCTCCCCGCACGGAGGGCGAGGGCAGCGCTGCCAGGGGCCCCTCTCGGGGCTGCGGGCTGGCACCGGGCACGGCCAGCCCGTGCCAGGCTCTGCGGCACAGCCAGAGCCCCTGCGGCGCCCAGGGGGTGCTGGCACCCCGAGGGTGCCCCAGAGCCACCCCGGCCTGGGCACTGCCAGCGCCTGCAGCCACCCCGGGGGTTGTGGGCTGAGGGCAGCACCTGTGCCAGGTGCTGGGGTTGGCAGTGTGGCATTCCTGTGGCTCCGTGCCCTGCAGCCCCCGGGTGGGGCAGGACCCCCGAGATGCCCTGGCAGTGCCAGGGGCGCTGCTGGCACCGGGGGCACGGCTGGCACCGCGTGGGGACAAGGGACGGGGCAGGAAGGGACGGCTTGGCCTGGCTTGGCCTGGCCTGGCCTGGCCTGGCTTGGATTGGATTGGATTGGATTGGCTTGGCCTGGCTTGGCACTGCACAGCTCCTGACCACACTTGGCTTGGCCCAGCCCGGTTTGGCACAGCACAGCACAGCTTGGCACGTCTTGGCATGACACTGCACAGCCCTTGGCTTGGTTTGGCCTGCCCTGGCCTGGCTTGGCTTGGCTCAGACCAGCCTGCCCTGGCTTGGCATGGCACGGCTTGGCATGGAATGGCTTGGCTTGTTCTTAGCACGGCATGGCATGGCTTGGCACGGCATGGCACTGCGCAGCCCTTTACCATCCCAGCTTGGCTCCGACCAGCCTGGCCTGGCACGGCTCAGCTTGGCACAGCTCGGCTTGGCACGGCACAGCCCTTGGCCACACTTGGCTCAGCCCGGCCTGGCCTGGCACAGCACGGAATGCCTTGGCATGGCTTGGCTTGGCACGGCAGGGTTTGGGATGGTCATTGGCACCGGGCTCTGTCCCTGCCCCGAGCCGTGCCGTGCCATGCCATGTCCTGAGCCGTGCCGTGCTGTTCTGTTCCGAGCTGTGCCGTTCCTAGCCGTGCCGTGCCGCGCCGTGCCGTGCCGCGCCGTGCCGGGCTTCGCTGCCGGCGGGCTCTAGGACCGCGCGGCGGGCTCGGTGCTGCAGTGGAGGCGGCGGCGCTGCGGGAGGAGGCCTGGCCGGGCAGCGCA